>NC_140994.1:12318535-12422227 GCF_052327205.1 Somniosus microcephalus | reverse complement strand
TTAATTAGATTAAAATAATTAGATAGAAATAAAAGATTAATTAGATTAAAAAGATTAGATAGAAATAAAAAATTTAATTAGATTAAAAAATTAGATAGAATAAAAAATATTAGATTATAAAAATTAGATAGAAATAAAAAAATTAATTAGATTAAAAGATTAGATAGAAATAAAAAGATTAATTAGATTAAAAAAATTAGATAGAAATAAGAAAATTAATTAGATTAAAAAGATTAGATAGAAATAAAAAAATTTATTAGATTAAAAAATTAGATAGAAATTAAAGAAATTAATTAGATTAAAAAAATTAGATAGAAATAAAAAAATTAATTAGATTAAAAAAATTAGATAGAAATAAAAAATTAATTAGATTAAAAATTAGATAGAAATAAAAAAATTAATTAGATTAAAAAATTAGATAGAAATAAAAAATTAATTAGATTAAAAAATTAGATAGAAATAAAAAAATTAATTATATTAAAAAAATTAGATAGAAATAAAAAAATTATTAGATTAAAAAATTAGATAGAAATAAAAAAATTAATTATATTAAAAAATTAGATAGAAATAAAAAATTAATTAGATTAAAAAAATTAGATAGAATAAAAAATTAATTAGATTAAAAAATTAGATAGGAAATAAAAAAATTAATTAGATTAAAAAATTAGATAGAAATAAAAAATTAATTAGATTAAAAAATTAGATAGAAATAAAAAAATTAATTAGATTAAAAAAATTAGATAGAAATAAAAATATAATTAGATTAAAAATTAGATAGAAATAAAAAATTAATTAGATTAAAAAATTATATAGAAATAAAAAATTAATTAGATTAAAAAATTAGATAGAAAAAAAAAAATTAATTATATTAAAAAATTATATATGAAATAAAAAAATTAATTAGATTAAAAAATTAGATAGACATAAAAAAATTAATTATATTCAAAATAATATATAAATACTAAAATAATTAATAGATAATAAATTAGATATCATAAACAAATTAATTAGATTAAACAAAAACTACCCCCAACTCACTCCCACCCCCCCACCACTCAACCCCCCAACCACTCCACCACCCCAACCAACTCAACCCCCCAACTCACCCACCCCCCCAACCAACAACCCCCCAACTCACTCCCACCCCTCACCAACTCAACCCCCCCAACTCACTCCCCCGCACCACCAACCCCAACTCCTCCCACCCCCAGCCAACACAACGTCCCCAACTCACTCCCATCCCCCAACCAACTCTACCCCCCAACTCACTCCGACCCCCCCAACCACTCAACCCCCCCAACTCACTCCCACCCCCCCAACCAGCTCAACCCCCCAACTCACTCCACACCCCCACCAACTCAACCCCCCCAACTCACTCCCACCCCCCAACCAACTCAACCCCCCCAACTCACTCCCACCCCCCCAACCAACTCAACACCCCAACTCACTCCACCCCCCCAACCAGCTGAAGCCCCCCAACTCACTCCCAACACCCCCAACCAACTCAACCCCCCCACACACTCCCACCCCCCCAACCAACTCAACCCCCCAACTCACTCCCACCCCCCCAACCAACTCAACCCCCCCAACTCACACCCACCCCCCCAACCAACTCAATCCCCCAACTCACTCCCACCCCCCCAACCAACTCAACCCCCCCAACTCACTCCCACCCCCCCCAACCAACTCAACCCCCCAACTCACTCCCACCCCCCCCAACCACACAACTCCCCCAACTCACTCCCACCCCCCTCAACCAACTCAACCCCCCCAACTCACTCCCACCCCCCCAACCAACTCAACCCCCCCAATACACTCCCACCCCCCAACCAACTCAACCCCCCCAACTCACTCCCACCCCCCAACCAACTCAACCCCCCCCTACTCACTCCCACCCACCCAACCAACTCAACCCCCCCAACTCACTCCCACCTCCCCCAACCAACTAACCCCCCCAACTCACTCCCACCCCCGAACCAACTCAACCCCCCCAACTCACTCACACCCCCCAACCAACTCAACCCCCCATAACTCACTCGCACCCCCCAACCAACTCAACCCCCCAACTCACTCCCACCCCCCCCCAACCAACTCAACCCCAACTCACTCCCACCCCCCCAACCAACACAACCCCCCCAACTCACTCCCACCCCCCCAACCAACTCAACCCCCCCAACTCACTCCCGCCCCCCAACCAACACAACCCCCCCAACTCACTCACACCCCCCCAACCAACTCAACCCCCCCAACTCACTCCCACCCCCCCAACCAACTCAACCCCCCAACTCACTCACACCCCCCAACCAACTCAACCCCCCCAACTCACACCCACCCCCCCCACCAACTCAACCCCCCCAAACTCACTCCCACCCCCCAACCAACTCAACCCCCCCAAACTCACTCCCACCCCCCAACCAACTCAACCCCCCCAAACTCACTCCCACCCCCCAACCAACTCAACCCCCCCAAACTCACTCCCACCCACCCAACCAACTCAACCCCCCCAACTCACTCCCACCCCCCCAACCAACTCAACCCCCCCAACTCACTCCCGCCCCCCAACCAACACAACCCCCCCAACTCACTCACACCCCCCCAACCAACTCAACCCCCCCAACTCACTCCCACCCCCTCAACCAACTCAACCCCCCCCAACTCACTCCCACCCCCCCCAACCAACTCAACCCCCCAACTCACTCCCACCCCCCAACCAACTCAACCCCCCCAACTCACTCCCACCCCCCCAACCAACTCAACCCCCCCAACTCACTCCCACCCTCCCAACCAACTCAACCCCCCCAACTCACTCCCACCCCCCCAACCAACTCAACCCCCCCAACTCACTCCCACCCCCCCAACCAACTCAACCCCCCAACTCACTCTCACCCCCCCAACCAACTCAACCCCCCCAACTCACTCCCACCCCCCCAACCAACTCAACCCCCCAACTCACTCCCACCCTCCCAACCAACTCAACCCCCCCAACTCACTCCCACCCCCCCAACCAACTGAACCCCCCAACTCACTCCCACCCCCCCAACCAACTCAACCCCCCCAACTCACACCCACCCCCCCCACCAACTCAACCCAACTCATTCCCACCCCCCAACCAACTCAACCCCCCCAACTCACTCCCACCCCCCCAATCAACTCAACCCAACTCCCCCCCTCCCCCCCACCCAACTGGCCAGTCAGTCCCCTAGTGAGCAGCCCAGGTGATGGCCGGAGTACAGGACACCAGACCAAGGCTGAAAAGAGTAGAAGATCAGATTAATGACACAGTGGTGATGAGGAGCTTGGCCAGTGTAAGGGCTGGGCTGGTCAGCCCCATAGTAAGCACCCACAGCACTGATGGTAGCTGACTGCCAGTCCCTGCATTATAATGCCGTTCCCTTTGACATGCTCATGAACTTGGGCAAGGGACGACTCACTGCCATGCTGCATATGTTCCGTTCCCTCTCTCAAAGTAAAGAGGCTTTAGTTATGTGGCGAGATGAGACAAAATGGAGCTCTTTTCATTCGGAGCAGAGGAGGTTAAGATGAGATCAGAGAGAGGCGTTTACAATTATCAGGCATGCTGTAGGTAAATTGTGCTTGGGGAATTGGTGACGAGAGTGGCATAAATTTCAGAACATCACCATTCAGCCCCTCGAACATATTCCGTCATTCATTCAGATCATAGCTAATATGTGCCCTTTCTCCATATCCCCCGATCCTCTTACCTGATACAAAAATCTATCACTCTCAGTCTTGAAAGCCCTAATTGCCCCCCAGCATCCACAGCCTTTTGTGGGAAGGAATTCCTTTACTGGTTGTAGAGAAATCGCAGATGCGTTTTGTGGTAAACCACTGTTATTGTATCCTACTGTTATCGTTATTGCATATTGTTACCTCTGGTTGGCGCTGTGTACCAATGCATGCCTCAGCTGGCTCCGCCCACATGACCAGGTATAAAGGTGGGTGTTTCGGCAACCCACTTCCTTCTTGGAACCAGTTGGCCACGAGAGGCATGCTCTGTTCTTTAGTTAATAAAAACCTCTTCATTACTTTCCTAATTCATCGCCTTTTATGGAGTAATTGATAAGCGTATCACGTTTGAGAAGATTTTGTCTCGTAGTTCACATTAAAAAAAAATGTTTTACAATTTTGCAACCAGCATAAGACAGAGGAAATCTTCCCCAACATGTTTACAATTTCACTACAAGTAGGGAACAGATTAAACCTTCCCCCTTGTGCAACCTATAATGTCCTCTCAACTCCAAAGTTGTTTTATTCATTCTCGGGATGCGGGCGTCGCTGGCAAGGCCGGCATTTATTGCCCATCCCTAATTGCCCTCGAGAAGGTGGTGGTGAGCCGCCTTCTTGAACCGCTGCAGTCCGTGTGGTGAAGGTTTTCCCATAGTGCTGTTGGGGAGGGAGTTCCAGGATTTTGACCCAGCGACGATGAAGGAACGGCCGATATATAAATAACGCAAAGAAAGAAAGACTTACATTTATATAGCGCCTTCACGACCTACGGGCATGCCAAAGTGCTTTACAGCCAATGAAGTACTTTTGAAGTGTAGTCACTGTTGTAATGTAGGAAACACAGCAGCCATTATGCGCACAGCAAGCTCCGACAAACAGCAATGTGATAATAACCAGATAATCTGTTTTTAATGCCGTTGATTTATAGATACATATTGGCCCCAGGACACCGGGGATAACTCCCCTGCTCTTCTTTGAAATAGTGCCATGGGATCTTTTACATCCACCTGAGGCGGCAGACGGGGCCTCAGTTTAACGTCACATCTGAAAGACGCCACCTCCAACAGTGCGGCACTCCCCCAGTACTTGCACTGGAGTGGAGTGTCAACCTAGGTTTTTGTGCGCAAGTCCCTGGAGTGGGACCTAAACCCACAATCTTCTGACTGAGAAGCGAGGGTGCTACCCACTGAGCCACGGTCCAAGTGGGGTGAAGTGGGTACAAAGTGAAATGTTACAAGGGTTTTTTTTCCTACTTGGGGCAGAAGGACAATGGAATTGATGGGTGAGACAATTCCTTTAGCTCAAACAAGTGTCTGAACCAGCCTGTCGCGAAGTATTATATG
This sequence comes from Somniosus microcephalus, assembly GCF_052327205.1. Lineage (NCBI taxonomy): Eukaryota > Metazoa > Chordata > Chondrichthyes > Squaliformes > Somniosidae > Somniosus > Somniosus microcephalus. Next base: position 12,417,137 of record NC_140994.1, on the reverse strand, counting down.
AGCCTGAAGGGACCCTGATGGGAAATAGTTCAACAGAGTGGGGGAGGGGGAAGAGATGGTACAGATAATCCTTTGTGTTGACTGGTCCTGGGATTCCAATCTAGGGCCGTCTATACTCTCCAATATGAAAGAATATCTAACAATTATCACATGTATTGATAGGAGCCTAGCTTTCCATGGAGTATATTTTAAGAAGACTATAATTCTGAGAGGGTTTGGGGTTTTCCACTCCCCTGCTCTTCTCGAAATAGTGACCGTGGGATCTTTTACATCCACCTGAGAGGGCAGACGGGGCCTCGGTTTAACATCTCCTAAAGACGGCACCTCCGACAGTGCAGCACTCCCTCAGCACTGCGCTGGAGTGTCAGCCTAGATTATGTGCTCAAGTCTCTGGAGTGGGACTTGAAACACACAACCTTCTACACTCACAGGTGAGAGAGTGCTGCCCACTGGGCCAAGGCTGACAGTGTTGTAATGTCATTCATTGCCGGGACAATACACCCATCAGGTGACTCGCTTGTCCGAACCAATTCTTAAAGTAACAATGGGGGGGTTGGGGTGGGGGGGGGAAGGGTATTGCAGAATGTGTTAACTCCCCCCCAGCCAAGTTTGAATGGCAATAGATTGGGAGAAGGGGAAGTGCAATGAGACCTGGGTGTCCTTGTGCACCAGTCGCTGAAAGTAAGCATGCAGATGCAGCAGGCGGTTAAGAAGGCAAATGGTATGTTGGCCTTCGTAGCGAGAGGGTTTGAGTACAGGAACAAGGATGTCTTGCTGCAGTTGTACAGGGCCTTGGTGAGACCACACCTTGAGTATTGTGTACAGTTTTGGTCGCCTTATCTGAGGAAGGATGTTCTTGCCATGGAAGGAGTTCAGCGAAGATTCACCAGGCTGATACCTGGGATGGCAGGAATGATGTATGAGGAGAGATTGGGTCGATTGGGCTTGTACTTGCTGGAGTTTAGAAGAATGAGAGGGGATCTCATTGAAACTTAGAAAATTCTGACAGGACTGGACAGACTAGATGCAGGAAGGATGTTCCCGATGGTCGGGGAGTCCAGAACCAGGGGTCACAGTCTAAGGATAAGGGGTAAGCCATTTAGGACTGAGATGAGGAGGAATTTCTTCACCCAGAGAGTGGTGAACCTGTGGAATTCTCTACCACAGAAGGCAGTAGAGGTCAATTCATTAAATATATTCAAGAAGGAGTTGGATATATTTCTTAAGGCTAAAGAGATCAAGGGGTATGGGGAGAAAGCAGGGACCGGGTATTGAATTTGGATGATCAGCCATGATCGCATTGAATGGCGGAGCAGGCTCGAGGGGCCGAATGGCCTACTCCTGCTCCTATCTTCTATGTTTATGTTTGTCCCCCCTCTGTGGAATGTAGCTCACCTCACTTGCAATCTACATCTAAGATTATTCCAGACTGAGATCAGGAACATGTCACAGGGGGCACTGTGGTTACTAAACCTCCTGCTCCTCCCCCTCAGCATCAGTAGATGGGCAATAGAGGAGCAGCCAGCCCCTCCCCCACTCCCCAACACATCAAGTCGAGTTAGTTTGAGCAAATGGTTAACTTGTATGCCCTGTAACGCTGAATTTATTGAGAAGCCCGGGTGAAGGGTCAAGGTTCGTAGTGCAGGACAACAGCCAGGTTGAAAAGAGCAAGAGAAAAGATGAGATAAATGAAGAAATAATGCTTTAAGGGATGCCTAGCGTGGGCCTCGAGCACCTGTAAACTTTAAGAAGATAAGCCCGAGCGAGGTAAGAGCTTCGAGGGCTCCAGTAGGAGTGGGAGCTGATCTGACGAGTCTTGATTTCAACACAGTGAGGGTTGCTGGAGTGCGTATCATTGTCATAAACCTCAAAGCGAATGGCTTTAAAACAGAGCGGCCTCAGTTTAGTTACAGTCAGCCATCGTCGGAGTCTACAAGCGAGTTGGGCATTTTCCTTCCTTTCTTTGAGTGCGTCTTACTGAAATGATCGAGCATTCACTGGAAGCGATGGGTTAATTCTCTTGGGCGGATGTGAGGGGAAAAGCTAATAGTGTTTTCCCTCATGTGCCCCATTTACAGACACCTTGAGGTAAAATACCAACAAAACCCGGGGTAAAAATAAATTGAGAGAGGGATTGTCCCATCATAAACGATCTCCCCGAGAAAGTCAGCAAGTCCTTGTACAGTGAAAGTACTGCATTCAAATGAAAATGCTGGCATGGATAGTGACATGAATCAGTCATTCGTGAAAGAAAGACTTATGAAATAATACTGAGCGGCCTGCGGGTGGCGCTGTCCAGGGAGAGTACAAATACTCGGGCACAGGCCCAGCTTGCGCAGGACATTCTTAACAGGAACTAGTGAAGGACACAACTAGACCTCCATGTTGTAAAACAGTTGATTAAAGCTTTGTTTAACGCTTAGACCAAGTGCCTAGTAGTTTTCTTACATCAGATAGTTTTACAGATGTTTCGCCCAGGGTGCTAACACTACCTTGACGTTTGATGATGTGCGCGTGTGTATGAAGTCATTCGAGAAAAGATATAATATAAAAAGGAAAGGAGAGACTTGCATTTATATAGCGCCTTTCACGACCACCAGCTGTCCCAAAGCGCTTTACAGCCAATGAAGTACTCTTTTGAAGTGTAGCCACTGTTGTAATGTGGGAAATGTGGTAAACCACTGTTATTGTTGTTCACTGTTGTTGTTGTTGTTGCACACTGTTGTACCTATGCATGCCTCAGCATGTCTCTGCTGGCTCCGCCCCTGGCTCCACCCACAGGCCCAGGTACAAAGGTGATTGCCCTGCAGCCCCCTGCCTTCTTGGAACCCAGTCAACCACGAGAGGCATGCTCTGTTCTTTGCTAATAAAAGCCTTTAGTTACTCTCCTAACTCTCCGTCTTTTATGAGTAATTGATAGCGCATCAATTTTATTAGCAAAAACAAAATGTCGACAACAAACGCTGAGCAGCAGGCTGCTGCACCAAACGCTGAGCAGCAGGCTGCTGCACCAAACGCTGAGCAGCAGGAGCTGCTGCGAGCCCTCAGACCAACATGCCTGGACCTAGACCCCCAAGAAGCGGGTTCGGCTACCAAATTCGCGCATTGGCTGCGTTGCTTCGAGGCCTACCTGCAAGCCTCAACTGTGACCCTGGACGAAAACAAGTTGGAAATCCTGGCCTCAAAGGTGAGCCACCAAGTTTATACAATAATCCAGGACGCGACGACCTACGCGGCGGCTATCGATCTGCTAAAAGGGCAATACGCATGCCCGGTAAATACGGTCTATGCCAGGCACCTCTTAAGATCCCGCAGACAGCAGCCCGGGGAATCGGTGGAGGCCTTCCTACGGGCACTACGGATACTCGGCCGAGACTGCGATTGCAAAGAAGTATCAGCCGCAGCACACACGGAGGGACTGATCCGAGATGCTTTCGTTGCGGGTCTAAGGTCCGACTACTCCCGGCAGAGACTGTTGGAAAAGGGAGAAATGGACCTGAGAAAGGCAGTGTCCCTCGCGCTCTCGCTCGACGCGGCCCACAGGAATATGGACGCCTTCTCCCCTAACCGCTCCGCAACGTGGACGCCACAACCTTGGGTCATGGGACCGCCACCTTCAACTGCTGCTGCGATGTCCAAGGCACAGAAATGTTATTTTTGTGGCCAGGCAAAACACCCCAGAGCACGCTGCCCGGCGAGAAACGCTACCTGCTCCGGCTGCGGGAAGAAAGGACACTATGTCAGCGCCTGCAAAGGTAAAACCGCTAACGCCAGCAGCGCCGCGTGCGAACCGTGGGGGCAGCCATCTTGTCTGCCATCTTGGGCTCCCCCAGCCGCGTGGGGACCGGGACCATGGGCGCCGCCATTTTGCCCGCCATCTCGGACATCTCCAACTTCAACCACGGGGGACCCGGACTCAACCACCGCCTCACCTGACGACCACATCGACTCGCTCGACCATACGCTGGCCTCCGTGACGCTGGACCAATCTCTCCCTCATCAACTGTCCAGGTCCATGATGGACATTACGGTAAACGGCCGCGCCACTACCTGCCTTTTTGACAGCGGGAGCACGGAGAGCTTTATCCACCCCGACACGGTGCGCAATTACTCTCTCCCGGTCCTGCCGACGCGACATCGGATCTCTTTGGCTTCCAAAGCCCAGTCAGCAGACGTCGGTGGCTACTGTGTAGTGACCCTTTCAGTAAGGGGCACAGAATACAAAAATTTTAAACTCCTGGTCCTGCCCCATCTTTGCGCTGCCGTTCTACTGGGGTTGGGTTTTCAGTGCCACCTTAAGAGTGTCACATTAGCGTACGACGGACCCCTCCCCCCACTCACAGTCTGCAGCCAGCAGCTTTTAAATCGCCCGCCGCGCACCATTTGCAGCCTCTCCACCCTTAAAGTCCCCCCCGCCTCCTTGTTCGCTAGCCTCACCCGCGACTGTAAGCCCATCGCTACCAAAAGCAGGCGTTACAGTGCCGGGGATAGGAGCTTCATTAAATCCGAGGTAGCAAGACTCCTGAAGGAAGGGATTATTGAAAGTAGCACCAGCCCATGGCGAGCACAAGTGGTGGCAGTGAAGACTGGCGAAAAACAGCGCCTAGTTATTGACTACAGCCAGACGATCAATCGCTACACCCAGCTAGATGCATACCCACTCCCCCGCATATCTGACATGGTCAATCAGATAGCACAATACTGGGTGTTCTCGACGATTGATCTGAAGTCGGCATACCACCAGCTCCCCATCAGGGCTGAGGACCGCCAGTACACAGCTTTTGAAGCTGACGGTCGTCTCTACCACTTCCTCAGAGTTCCCTTCGGCGTCACCAACGGGGTTTCAGTCTTCCAACGGGAGATGGACCGGATGGTTGACCAGAACGCGCTCCAGGCCACTTTCCCCTATCTAGACAACGTCACCATCTGCGGCCGCGACCAGCAGGACCATGATGTTAATCTAGAGAAATTCCTCCGTACGGCCCAGCGGCTGAACCTAACATACAACAAGGACAAATGTATGTTTCGTACCAAGCGCCTTGCCATTCTTGGCTGTGTAGTGGAGAACGGAGTCATCGGCCCCGACCCCGACAGGATGCGCCCCCTTATGGAGCTCCCCCTCCCCCACTGCCAAAAAGCACTGAAGAGATGCCTAGGGTTTTTCTCGTACTATGCTCAGTGGGTGCCCAACTATGCAGACAAAGCCAGACCCCTCATCAAGTCCACCTCCTTCCCCCTGACAGCAGAGGCCTGTGCAGCCTTCACTCTCATAAAAGGAGATATTGCGAAGGCCACAATGCACGCAGTGGATGAGTCCATCCCTTTCCAAGTGGAGAGCGACGCATCCGACTTTGCCCTAGCTGCAACCCTTAACCAGGCGGGGAGACCCATGGCCTTTTTCTCAAGGACCCTCCAGGGCCCCGAGATTCGACACTCCTCTGTTGAAAAGGAGGCCCAGGCCATTGTGGAAGCTGTGCGACATTGGAGGCATTACCTGGCCGGAAAACGATTTACCCTGCTCACTGACCAGCGTTCAGTAGCTTTTATGTTTAATAATAAGCAGAGGGGCAAAATCAAGAACGACAAGATCTTGAGGTGGAGAATCGAACTCTCCACCTACAATTACGATATCTTGTACCGGCCCGGGAAACTCAATGAGCCCCCAGATGCCCTATCACGTGGTACATGCGCCAACGCGCAGGTCGATAGACTGAAGACCCTCCACAATGACCTCTGCCACCCAGGGGTCACCAGGTTTTTTCACTTCATCAAATCCTGTAACCTGCCCTACTCCATCGAGGAGGTCAGGACCATGACCAGGAACTGCCAAATCTGTGCCGAGTGCAAACCGCATTTTTATAGGCCAGACAGAGCAAGTCTGATCAAAGCCACGCGCCCCTTTGAACGGCTGAGCGTCGATTTTAAAGGGCCCCTCCCCTCCTCCGACCGCAATGTGTACTTCCTCAACATAATTGATGAGTACTCCCGTTTCCCGTTTGCCATCCCTTGCTCAGACATGACCAGTACCACGGTCATTAAATGTCTGAATGACCTCTTCGCCTTGTTCGGTTTCCCTAGCTATATTCATAGCGACAGGGGCTCATCCTTTATGAGCGACGAACTCCGGCAGTACCTGCTCTCGAGAGGTATCGCTGCAAGCAGGACCACCAGCTACAACCCCCGGGGGAATGGCCAGGTGGAAAGGGAGAATGCGGCGGTCTGGAAGGCAGTCCTTTTAAACTTGAAATCTAAGGGCCTTCCGACCTCTCGCTGGCAGGAAGTCCTCCCTGCGGCGCTCCATTCCATTCGGTCACTGCTCTGTACAGCCACCAATGCTACCCCTCACGAGAGAATGTTCTCCTTCCCCAGGAAGTCCACATCGGGGATCTCGTTACCGACATGGCTGACTTCTCCAGGACCCGTCCTACTGCGGAAGCACGTGAGGTCCCATAAGACGGACCCCCTGGTCGAGAGGGTGAGCCTCCTCCATGCTAACCCTCAGTATGCTTACGTGGTGTACCCGGACGGGCGGGAGGACACAGTCTCCATACGAGACCTCGCACCTTCGGGTGCTCCCGAAACACCTCCCTCGCCACCCACCACTACCCACGCCTACCCCCAGTACGCTTACGTAGCGTACCCGGACGGGCGGGAGGACACAGCCCCCACATGAGATCTCGCGCCTTTGGGTGCCCCTGAAACACTACCATTGCCATCCACCACTACCCACAACCCAACCCCGCTAGACGGCATGCCGCAGCCCCAGGACCCGTCATTGACCACCCAACCACTCAATGAGACGCCAGATTCAACGTTGGATGCTGCACCATCACTGCCGCCACCACGACGATCAGGACGGCATACAAGGCCACCTGATAGACTTACTTACACGAACCTTTAGTACACTTCACCCCGCCGGACTCAATTTTAAACAAGGGGTGAATGTGGTAAACCACTGTTATTGTTGTTCACTGTTGTTGTTGTTGTTGCACACTGTTGTACCTATGCATGCCTCAGCATGTCTCTGCTGGCTCCGCCCCTGGCTCCACCCACAGGCCCAGGTACAAAGGTGATTGCCCTGCAGCCCCCTGCCTTCTTGGAACCCAGTCAACCACGAGAGGCATGCTCTGTTCTTTGCTAATAAAAGCCTTTAGTTACTCTCCTAACTCTCCGTCTTTTATGAGTAATTGATAGCGCATCAGGAAATATGGCAGCCAATTTGTGCACAGCAAGCTCCCACAAACAGTAATGTGATAATGACCAGATCATCTGTTTTAGTGATGTTGATTGAGGGATAAATATTGGCCCCAGGACACTGGGGAGAACTCCCCTGCTCTTCTTTGAAATAGTGGCCATGGGATCTTTTACATCCACCTAAGAGGGCAGACGGGGCCTCGGTTTAACGTCTCATCTGAAAGACGGCACCTCCGACAGTGCAGCACTCCCTCAGTACTGCACTGGGAGTGTCAGCCTGGATTTTGTGCTCAAGTCCCTGGAGTGGGACTTGAACCCACAACCTTCTGACTTGAGAGGCGAGGGTGCTGCCCACTGAGCAAAGGCTGAGACTAATATTCATGAAAGATAGGGAACTCTTTTTTTTAAATTTTACATGTGAAGTTCTGCAAAATTCCACATTCCATTCTAAGTCACACGTCCCCATCACCTCAACCCTCGCCTACTTCCATTGGCTTCCTGTGCACCAACAGCTCCATTTTGAAATCATCGTGCTTGTTGACAGTTCTCTCCATGGCCACACTCCACCAACATCTGCCACTTTCTCCAGCGCAACATCCCACGGCCGCGCCCTTCGGTCCTGCCGGTCCAGCGTCCCGTGCATCACCCCTCACACCCTTGGCTCTAGCATTGACGCAAGCGCCTTTAGCCATCTTGATCTCCCTCTGCCTTACGGCTTCTCGGCCTGCCTATAAAAGGCTCCTGAGAAAAGCCCATCTCATCAGTCCAGTTTCCGTTCACCTGCTGCCCAGCTTCTGATTCTCCTCCGTAAAGCACCTCAGGGACAACTCGTTGCACGCAAAGCAGGCGGTTAAGAAGGCAAATGGTATGTTGGCCTTCATAGCGAGAGGGTTTGAGTACAGGAGCAAGGATGTCTTGCTGCAGTTGTACAGGGCCTTGGTGAGACCACACCTTGAGTATTGTGTGCAGTTTTGGTCGCCTTATCTGAGGAAGGATGTTCTTGCCATGGAGGGAGTGCAACGAAGATTCACCAGACTGATACCTGGGATGGCAGGAATGACATATGAGGAGAGATTGGGTCGGTTGGGCTTATACTCGTTGGAGTTTAGAAGAATGAGAGGGGATCTCATTGAAACTTATAAAATTCTAACAGGACTAGACAGACTAGATGCAGGAAGGGTGCTCCCGATGGCCGGGGAGTCCTGAACCAGGGGTCACAGTCTAAGGATAAGGGGTAAGCCATTTAGGACAGAGATGAGGAGGAATTTCTTCACCCAGATAGTGGTGAACCTGTGGAATTCTCTACCGCAGAAGGCAGTAGAGGCCAATTCATTAAATATATTCAAGAAGGAGTTGGATATATTTCTTAAGGCTAAAGGGATCAAGGGATATGGGGAGAAAGCAGGGACAGGGTACTGAATTTGGATGATCAGCAATGATCTCATTGAATGGCGGAGCAGGCTCTAGGGGCCGAATGGCCTACTCCTGCTCCTATCTTCTATGTTTCTATGGTTCTATGTTTCTATGTGAATGAGTGTTGTGGCTAAAAATTCTTCCGATAGATCCCATTTGCTCACAAGCAGCGGGAACGAACATTGCAAATTCATTGTGGTCCGTCTGTCTTACGAGTGGTCAGTCAGTGAGGTTTTTATCCTTCCACCCCCCCACCCCGCACCCCCCCCCACCCCGCCCTGTTCGTTTCCACGATTTAAGGGAGAGACATACCGGGAACGGAGCAGTTATTCTGCACCCTGCCCATAGAGGGCATTGGTGCACAGGACAAAAATTGAATAGACTACCTTAGAGTCGACACATTGCAGACTGTGGATCCCCTGCTGCTGTCTGCATTGGGTGCTAGCGGGCCAAGATGTATCACTGATCATTTCTTTGCATCGCTGGAAGACATTTCGAGTAGAAATAGAGCACATTGCCGGTCAAACGAAAGGATATTGGCGCCCAGTCTATGGGATCGGAATCTGGAACATTCTACCTGAGAGGGCGGTGGAAACGGATTCAATGGTAGCTTTCAAAAGGGAATTGGTTGGATACTTGAGGGGGAACATTTTGCAGGGCTATGGGGGAAAGAGCGGGAGTGGAGAGTGGGACTAATTGGAGAGCTCTACCAAAGAGCCAATATTGTCAACCCAATACTCTCTCCCTTGGCGGAAGTAACTCTTCTCTCTGCGTCTCACCACACCTGGTGTGTGAGGCGTTGCATGTGTGCATGGTTCCTTACCTTACTGTGGCTCAGTGCTCTGGGCCACTCTTGGCTGCTGTGATGGGCAGTCTATTAAGAGATGGCTTTTGGTTTTACTATAAGGGTGAAGGTGTTTCCTCAATTTCATCCCTTTTTCCGCACTCTCTGCTCAAGTTGGTGACTAACTGTAACTACCGGATTGTCATAAATACCCATCTGGTTCACCAATGTCCTTTAAGGAAAGAAACCTGTCGTCCTTACCCGGTCTGTCCTATATGTGACTCCAGACCCACAGCAATGTGGTTGACTCTTAACTGCCCTCTGGAATGGCCTAGCGAGACACTCAGTTAAGGGCAATTAGGGATGGGCAATAAATGCTGGCCTTGCCAGTGATGCCCACATCCGTGAATAAATAAAAACAAATTCTGGGCTGCAGTCTCACAGGCGTCACCCGTACCCGGTGACTGTTAATCCTGTGTGAGTTCAACCGTCAGTGGCTTCAGGCAATTCAACCATGGGGGGACTGCAACCAATCCTGTTTCACCCAGTGTTTCAACACAAACTTACACACACACCAGACACACACACACACACAGACTCAGGCACACACTGACACAAACACTGACACAAGCACTGACACAAACACTGACACACAGGCACACACACTGAAACACACACAGAGTCAGGCACACACACACACACACACAGACTCAGACACACACTGACACACACTGACACACACACTGACACACACACACACTGATACACACACACTGACACACACACACACCCACACTCACACACACATGTGCACATACCGCACACACACTCTGTCACTGGGTCGCACTCACAAGAGGAGCCCCTGGCTGATTTATCCCTGAGGTCACTGTCACTGAGACTAACTTTTAGCGTTTCAATGTTGTGCTGGCTGAGGTCAACTCACTCAGAGGCAGACGGAGATTGAACCCGGGATCTTCCGAGCCTGCCCAAACTGAACGCCCACACAACATGGCTCACTTAGTACTCCGTAAGGGCGGCTTAATTGTCATTTGATTAATAAAATCAGAGCTTTGTCTTAAAATAAACAAGTCAATAATCTAGTCAGCGAAACCTGCCAACAAGCGATGCCCAGTTTGTTGTTCAAGAGCGAGAAGATGGGTTCAAATGATCAAGGTCTTCAGCCCATTTGAGCTCATCCTTTCAGAGCCCTCCTGACAAATCATGCCATCCAGTCACGAAGGTAATTCTCAGGTTTAGTTTCCTCTTCTTAGGCAGTCCCTCGGAACCGAGGATGACTTGCTTCCACATTAAAAATGAGTTCTCGGGTGACTGATGAGTCCAATGCGGGACCTACAGTCTCTGTCACAGGTGGGGCAGACAGTGGTTGAAGGGGCGGGTGGGTGGGGTGCTTGGGTTGACGTGCGCTCCTTGCGTTGCCTGCGCTTGGCTTCCGCTTGCTCCCGTCGAAGAGACTCGAAGTGTTTGGCGCCTTCCCGGATGCTTCTCCTCCACTTTGTGCGGTCTTGGGCCAGGGATTCCCAGGTGTCGGTGGGGATGTTACACTTTTTCAAGGAGGCTTTGAGGGTGTCCTTGAAGCATTTCCTCTGCCCACCTGGGGCTCTCTTGCCGTGTCGGAGCTCCGAGTAGAGCGCTTGTTTTGGGAGTCTCGTATCGGGCATGCGGAAAATGTGACCCGTCCATCGGAGCTGATCGAGCGTGGTCAGAGCTTCGATGCTGGGGATGTTGGCCTGAGCGAGAACACTGACGTTGGTGCGCCTATCCTGCCAATGGATTTGCAGGATCTTGCGGAGGCAGCATTGGTGGTACCTCTCCAGTGCTTTGAGCTGCCTGCTGTACATGGTCCATGTCTCTGAGGCATACAGCAGGGCGGGTATCACTGCTGCTCTGTAGACAATGAACTTGGTGCCGGGTTTGAGGTCCTGGTCTTCAAACACTCTCTTCCTCAGGCGACCGAAGGCTGCACTTCTCAGGTTTAGTTTCTTGCCGACACATGTTGGGCTTTGAGCACGGAGCAGGTGTTGGGAAGGTTAGGAATTACGCCATTCTCCAAAAGACGTCAACATGATCGAGTGATTTTAGTCAGATGCAGAAACTTGTAGGCAGAGCATGACCCGTGTGTAATGGGGCCAAGGAGTTACTGCTTACTAAAATCTCACCGCTGAGGAATTCAGCAGCTATCATCACAAAATATGTTTTTGTTATCCACAGAGATCACATCATGTTGAATATCGGCAGTGCTGATTTTAGTCTGGGCCCCTTGCTGTGTGCAAAATGGCCACCACGTTCGCTTACATAGGAGTCGGTCGTGGCTCAGTGGGCAGCGCGCTCACCTCGCGGTTTAGAGGGTCCTAGGTTCAAGTCCCACTCCAGAGACTTGAGCTCAAAAATCCAGGCCGACACTCCAGTGCAGTACTGAAGGAGCGCTGCACTGTCTGAGGTGCCGTCTTTCGGATGAGATGTTAAACCGAGGCCCCGTCTGCCCTCTCAGGTGGAAGTAAAAGATCCCGCGGCCACTATTTCGAGATTCTCCCCAGTGTCCTGGCCAATGTTTATCCCTCTACCAACATCACTAAAAAAAAACAGATGCCCTGGTCATTATCAGGTTACTGTTTTTGGGACCTGGCTGTGCTTAAATTGGTCGCTGTGTTTTTCTGGAGAAACAGGGATTGTTCTTAGAGAAGAGAAGGTTAAGGGGAGATTTAATTGAGGTGTTCAAACTGTTCCCACTGGCAGGAGGGTCGGTAATCACGTTCCTGCCTTTCCTTTTGCTGTTGAACCCGTTTTCTGTTACCCAGACTATGGGCAGGATTTTCATTGGGCCGTGGAGGCGGGATTGGAGGCGTGTGGGGGGTTAAAATCCTCAAATCGGGAGGCACGAACCCATCCCACCCCCAACCCGCCTCCATGCCAGTTTCAAAGGAGGCGGGTACCCGCCCCGCACTGGGACCCGCCTCCCCGAGACGGGAAGGGGATTAGTGCCAATTAACTGTCTATTAACAGGTAGTTAACAGGCAGTTTTTAGCCTAATCCCTATTTTCATTGGTGAAATGTGGGATTCCCGACGGCTCCAAACCACGCCACGTTAGCGAGGCGGGCCGTCGGGATGAAGGGCTTGGAGGGGTCGAGATGTCCGGTGTTCAGGTGAGTGATGGGTGCATGAGTGCAGAGGTAAATGTGTTTGGTGTGTGTAAAGTGTTTAAAGAAGTTTTACTTACATGTACTTACCTTTACAGCCTTCCTTCCTTCAGGTCTCAGGAGTCCCTCCTCTCATCGGCACAGAAAGCAGAATGGCCGCGAGCTGTCAAAAGTTCCAGCATTCAGCTTTCTGTTCCGGGGAGATCTCTAAATCATCCTGAGAGGAAGGAATTAACCTGGAGTACAGATTGTCAGTGTTTGACAGCTTCAAACAGCTGTGAAACGCTGATATTTCATCTGTCAAAAGGTCTTGACTGATGAAATTTCAATCTATGACGTCACCTGTTGCCGGGTGGCCCTTAATTGGCCTGCTGAACCCGCTGGGCAGGCTCAACAAGGACAATCAAGTCAAAATCGCGTGGGTTGGCCACAACTTGATGGAGGCGGGACTGCAACCCCGAAAATTGTAGTCCCGCCTCCTCAATGAAAATCCAGCCCGTTGAGTCCACCACTCCCCTACAGGGAAACTGTCGGAATGGCAGAAACGCCTGGAGCTTGCTCGAGTGCGCAGGGCTCGCAGAATCCAAATCAGCTTACCAGGGTACAAGCACAACTGCTGATTTCCCTCGTCCTTGGGAGAGAATGTCCGCAGGGAGTTTGCGCCCTTAGCTCAGCGACAGAAACCCCGGATGCGCGGTGTCAATAGCTATCGACTCTGCTCCTTCGGGGAGTGGCGTCGCCGTTAGGGCAGGAGCGCCCCGTGCCCAAATTCCCACCGCTTGGGATTCTCTCCGCCCGTGCAATCGGACTGACGGTCATTGGTGGCCATTTCCAATCTGTGGAGGACACTGGCACATTGGCTCTTGTGTTTTACCAGCCCTTCACAGCCCCGTGCCCCACCCAGTGTGGAGGAGAGAGAGGTGGAGAGGCTTTAGGGAGGGAATCCCGGAGCTTGGGGCCCAGGCAGCTGAAGGCACGGCCGCCAATGGTGGAGCGGCGATGCGCAAGAGGCCAGAATTGGATATTATATTGGAAATATTCAAAGCATATTCCTGTTTCTAAAAATATATGGCTTGATGTTGGCCCAGAAATTCGGGTTGGGGGCTTCCCGCGGGTGCAAGCCCCCAACCTACACTTACCTTGCGCGCCGGCAGTTGAGCTCTGGGCTCACGTGGAATTCCGCTCCGGGGCCTGGCCCAGCTGCCGGCACGCTGTGCTTGCGTGTCCCAGGGGCGTAGTTAGTGCGATGCATCCCCTGGGATCACGTGAGCCATGGGCAGCCAATCGGAGCAGGGAATGCTCCATTCATAAGTCTGACAGGAAGACCTGTCACACTTATGAATACTACCGGCCCCAGAATAGCATTAAACCTTCAAATAAAATTTTTTTTAAATCACACTTGTTAAATAAACTATAAATTACATTAAATAACTATTTTAAACAATAAATTAAATTTTTGAAAAAAATAATTTTATATTATAACGGGCCTAAAAATAAACTTACCTTGCTTTAAAGTATTTAAAACTAATAAACCTGTGGAAAAAATGTTTTAATTTTAATTAATTGACCACTTACCTTGCAAAAAGCAGGCCTTACGACTGCTTTTTAAATGTGTAACTCCTGGAGACTTAACCTCGCGTGAAAACCTGTAAAAAAAAATGAAGTTCAAAGCGCACGCGCAGACTCCCCTGCGCGCGCCTTCGACCTCTGAACCTCTTCATTCAGAGGAACGGAAGTGCCGGTTTCCCGCGCATGCGCAGTGCATGCAGGAAACCGTCACTTCCAATCGGCCTACGGGTGAGTACCCCGTGCGTACTCACCCGGGGCGGGCTGAATTTCTGGGCCGTTATCTGAATGGCAATAGATTGGGAGAAGGGGAAGTGCAACGAGACCTGGGTGTCCCTGTGCACCAGTCGCTGAAGGTAAGCATGCAGGTGCAGCAGGTGGTTAAGAAGGCAAATGGTATGTTGGCCTTTGTAGCGAGAGGGTTTGAGTACAGGAACAAGGATGTCTTGCTGCAGTTGTACAGGGCCTTGGTGAGACCACACCTTGAGTATTGTGTGCAGTTTTGGTCGCCTTATCTGAGGAAGGATGTTCTTGCCATGGAGGGAGTTCAGCGAAGATTCACCAGGCTGATACCTGGGATGGCAGGGATGACATATGAGGAGAGATGTCTTATGTTCTTATTGGGTCGATTAGGCTTATACTCGCTGGAGTTTAGAAGAATGAGAGGGGATCTCATTGAAACTTATAAAATTCTGACAGGACTGAACAGACTGGATGCAGGAAGGATGTTCCCGATGGCGGGGGAGTCCAGAACCAGGGGTCACAGTCTAAGGATAAGGGGTAAGCCATTTAGGACAGAAATGAGGAGGAATTTCTTCACCCAGAGAGTGGTGAACCTGTGGAATTCTCTACCACAGAAGGCAGTAGAGGCCAATTCATTAAATATATTCAAGAAGGAGTTAGATATATTTCTTAAGGCTAAAGGGATCAAGGGATATGGGGAGAAAGCAGTGACAGGGTACTGAATTTGGATGATCAGCCATGATCTCATTGAATGGCGGAGCAGGCTTGAGGGGCCGAATGGCCTACTCCTGCTCCTATCTTCTATGTTTCTATGATGTTTTGTGTTGACGACGTCAGTTTAATTTTTTAACCTCAGCCAAAAGCAGCCATGATAACAGGCCGCCCAAGGGACGTCGGTGATTGGGGGGGTGGGGGGGTGCAGTCCTCCTTCATCGGGATCCTGGGGTTCAAAGTGGCCCAGGCCTCATCTGGGGCTGCCTGACCTCAGGGAAACACAGCAGTGGCTAAGGACACAACACTTTCTATATTGAATAGACAATGGGAGAGAATTGTGAATAAAAGGAACTCTGCATAGATTCATCATTCCCTTTTAAGTGAGCATTATGTTTATAATGTCACGCCAAATTTAATGAATGGTGCCCTGGATTAATCTGAAATGGTGTTCACTTAAGTGGACGCAACTGTATACAGTTATTTGAAGGGATGATTTAAGTGTGTGCTTTGTAGAAAACTCTGTTTATAATGAATACTCCCGACATGTTGTATAGTAGATTAGGTGACATGGAACTGATTAATTCACAAGATACAGCTGGCTCCTACACCAGCACTCAAGGCTCGACTAGAATAGACAAATATTGGTGGACGTGGGGGTCAGATTTCCAGTCAGCAATAAGAAAAAGAAAGATTTGCCTTTCGACAGCGCCTTTCACGACCTCCGGACGCCCCAAAGCGCTTTTCCGGCCCAACTGGTCCAGGTCGGTGTTTACGTTCCACACGCGCACAAACAACAACCTCTGCAGCGCCTTTCAAACAAAGACTTGCATTTCTGTAGCGCCTTTCACGGCCTCGGGACGTCCTAGAGCGCTTTACAGCCAATGAAGTGCTTTTTTGAAGTGTAGTCACTGTTGTAATGTGGGAAACGCGGCGGCCGATTTGCGCACAGCAAGGTCCCACACACAGCAATGGGATAATGAGCAGATCATCTGTTTTTTTTAGTGATGTTGGTTGTGGGATAAATATTGGCCCTAGGACACACCGGGGAGAACGTCCCCCTGCTCTTCTTCGAAATAGTGGCCGTGGGATCTTTTACGTCCACCTGAGAGAGCAGACGGGGCCTCGGTTTAATGTCTCATCCAAATGTGGTTGTTCTTAACTTGGAAATGCAGCTCTTCCCCACCACTGACTGAGCTCCATGTGTTCTGTGTACCAGGAGTACATTTCATCTCAACAGTACCTAAGGTCAGGGGTGATATTATTGCCATGAAGTAATTTAATTTAGCGAGATTTAAGATAACAATGTTTTAATATTTGAATTAAGCTCAATTTAATTAAGTCTACTAGATATAATCTAAGACTTTGCTAGAATTTAAGACGTTCAGCCCTTAATTTTTAAATTTTAATTCAATTTGAGACCAAAAACCACTGTTTTATTTGTCCTCCCCGTCCTTCCATTCTGTTCTATTAGTAGGCCCAAAATCGCAAGGCTCCTGGGGAGCAGGTACTTGGGTGGAGGGGGGGAGGAAAGCAGCAGGAGGCAGAGACGTGGCAGGCTGCCTCCCCAACCCGACTCTCCACACCAGGCTGGCAGACAAATTGACAGGGGGGGTGGTGGGAAATCGAGGGCAGAATTCCCCTGCTGTCCAGTGTTAACCATTAATGCGCCAAGCCCCGCTCACTCATCACCCCGACCTACATTGGCTCCCAGACTCCCACCACCTCCAATTTAAAACTCTCAGTCTCGTGATTGAAACCCTCCATGGCCTTGGCCCTTCCCTATCTCTGTAACCTCCACCAGCCCCACAATCCCCGAGATCGCCGCGTTCCTCTAACTCTGGCCTCTTGTGCATCCCCCCCCACTCCCTTCGCTCCACCATTGGTGGCCGGGCCTTCAGCCGTCGAGGCCCACACTCTGGAATTCGCTCCCTAAACCTCTTCACCTCTCCACCTCTCTCTCCTCCTTTAAGACCCTCCTTAAACCCCACTTCTTTGACCAAGCTTTTGGCCTCCTGTCCTTAAACCTCCTTCTTTGGCTCGCCATTCATTTTTGTGTGATTACGCTCCTGTGAAGCACCTTCGAACGAGTTTATATGTCAAACTGAGGGAGTGCTGCAGTGTTGGAGGTGCCGTGTTTTGGATGAGACGTTAAACCGAGGCCCCGTCCACCCTCTCAGGTGGACGTAAAAGATCCCGCGGCACAATTTTGAAGAAGAGCAGGGGGAGTTCTCCCTGGTGTCCTGGCCAACATCACTAAAACAGATGGCCTGGTCATTAGCACATGGCTACTTGTGGGATCTTGCTGTGCGCAGATGTGGCTGCTGCGTTTCCTACATTACAACAGCGAGTACACTTCAAAAAGTACTTCATTGGCTGTAAAGCGCTCTGGGACATCCTGAGATCGTGAAAGGTGCTATAGAAATGCAAGTCTTTCTTTTAAAGGCGCTGTAGAGGTTGTTGTTGTGCTCGTGTGGAATGTAAACACTGGCATGGACCAGTTGGGCCGAATGGCCTGTTTCTGTTCTGTAAATTCAATGTCATTGTAGAGTAATTTAAGTGTTGTGGTTAATAGATTGAGCCCGGAACGTTGGGCTTGTGCTGCAGATCATGCTGGGTCCGGCGGGTCTGATCTTCCCGCCCGGGTACCCAGGTTGACGTATTCCAAGGCTGGTTTCACTGGGCAGGCATTTTTAAAATTTATTCATTCTTGGGATGTGGGCGTCGCTGGCAAGGCCAAGCATTTATTGCCCATCCCTAGTTGCCCTTGAGAAGGTGGTGGTGAGCCGCCTTCTTGAACCGCTGCAGTCCCGTGTGGTGAAGGTGCTCCCAACAGTGCTGTTAGGGAGGGGGTTCCAGGATTTTGACCCAGCGACGAGGAAGGAACGGACGATATATTTCCAAGTCAGGATGGTGTGTGACTCGGAGGGGAACTTGGAGGTGGTGGTGTTCCCATGCACCTGCTGCCCTTGTCCTTCTAGGTGGTAGAGGTCGCGGGTTTGGGAGGTGCTGCCGAAGAAGCCTTGGCGAGTTGCTGCAGTGCATCTTGTAGATGGTACACACTGCAGCCACGGTACGCCGGTGGTGGGGGGAGTGAATGTTTAAGGTGGTGGATGGGGTGCCAATCAAGCGGGCTGCTTTGTCCTGGATGGTGTCGAGCTTCTTGAGTGTTGTTGGAGCTGCACTCATCCGGGCAAGTGGAGAGTATTCCATCACACATTGAGGGAGCATGCCAGTTGATTTGTGTTTAACCGTGAATCGGATCGAAAAGTTGATGTTCGGTTATATTTTCCTGGTCAAAAACGAAAAAGCTAAACTGCTCGATATTTTTTTTTGTACCCACTGCAGTCTCGAAGATCTGTCCTCCATGTGACAACGAGATGAAGGCAGACGTCATTCTGGAGCACTTTTGCGCGAGTGAATTCGGTGAGTCTTTAGCCCGCTCAACCCTTCTCCATTCAGCTTGCGAGCAGAAATGTCAAAAGATAAAAACTTGTTTAAGGCATCCTCGTTTCTCAGTCATTGCCCTCACCCCGCCCCATTGGGTCAGGATTAATCTACAGGAAAGCCCAAAGTTGTTCAGCGCCACAAGAGGACCCCCCTCTCTCCTGGCCCCTCCGAGGGGGATTGACAGAGGTCGGGGGGTCAAAGAGTAAAAACTAGTGAAAGAACAAGTGAGGCCAAAGCTCCCGTTGTGTTTAGCAGTAAAAGATGGGATTGAGGGAGTTTGGGATCGGGAGCATTGTTGGGATTGGGGGGGTTTGGGATCGGGGGTGGGGGACCGGATTGGGTGGGATCAGGATCGGGGGGGAATAGGATCGGGGGGGGGATCAGGTGGGGTCGGGATCGGGGGGGGAACGGGATCGGGTGGGATCAGGATCGGGGTGGGGGGGACCGGATTGGGTGGGATCAGGATCGGGGGGGAATGGGATCGGGTGGCTTCGGGATCGGTGGGGGGGATCAGGTGGGGTCGGGATCGGGGTGGGGGGGGACGGGATTGGGTGAGATCAGGATTGGCGGGGGGGGGACGGGATTGGGTGAGATCAGGATTGGCGGGGGGGGGACGGGATTGGGTGGGTTCGGGATTGGCGGGGGGGGGACGGGATCGGGTGGGTTCGGGATTGGCGGGGGGGGGGGACGGGATTGGGTGAGATCAGGATTGGCGGGGGGGGACGGGATTGGGTGAGATCAGGATTGGCGGGGGGGGACGGGATTGGGTGGGTTCGGGATTGGCGGGGGGGGGACGGGATCGGGTGGGTTCGGGATTGGCGGGGGGGGGACGGGATTGGGTGGGTTCGGGATTGGCGGGGGGGGGACGGGATTGGGTGGGTTCGGGATTGGCGGGGGGGGGACGGGATCGGGTGGGTTCGGGATTGGCGGGGGGGGGGACGGGATTGGGTGGGTTCGGGATTGGCGGGGGGGGGACGGGATCGGGTGGGTTCGGGATTGGCGGGGGGGGACGGGATTGGGTGAGATCAGGATTGGCGGGGGGGGACGGGATTGGGTGAGATCAGGATTGGCGGGGGGGGGACGGGATTGGGTGGGTTCGGGATTGGCGGGGGGGGGGACGGGATCGGGTGGGTTCGGGATTGGCGGGGGGGGGACGGGATTGGGTGGGATCGGGATCGGTGGGGGGCAGTAGGTACCGGGGGTGTCTAGCCACGATCGGGAAGGTCGGACACGATCCATGGGGGTCAGTTGCGATAGAGGGGATCAGGTCCCGATTGGGTGGTCAGGTCGCGATTGGGGGGGGGGTGTCTGTCGCGATTGGAGGTCTGTCGGGATTGGGGGATTGGTTCGCGATTGGGGTAACGGGGGGCGTCCTATTCGCCTGCTCAAAAGAACAGGTTAATATGGGGAAACTGCGGAAAGGTAGCGGGATCGGGGAGGGTAACTGGCTTGCGTTATTTTAACCCCCCCCCCACCCGCCCGGTTTGTGCCAAGTGGGGGCAGTTAAAATCGAGGCCTACGAAGAGTCCCTCCAGCTCCAACACGGGCCATGAACAGATTTGCTTTCTTTAATAAAAAATACTGGAGTAAATGGGAAATCTGTAATCTATTTGTTTCAGAATTGGCTAATTCGCAAGCTGTGGCGATGCTTAAATGCTCAAAAAAAAACCCCGTTGCTTTTAAATCAGTAAGATTAATCTTTGTTACTTACTGGCCAAACCACTTCACAGCATTCCATCTCAGGACTCGCTATGTTAAAGAAATAATCTTTATTTTCATTATCGGTAGAAAATTAGGGCTGGAAAGAAAGCAGATTCTGCACCGTAGATCATTTCATGTAAAGGCAAGCCTGGCGTCGTCGCAAGTCTGTTGATAGCTCGGGACCAGCGCCAATTGCCAAAGCCTGGAAACGAACAAGGGGACCGGGTAGGGGCAAGACAAGAGAGCGGTGGGGAGCTCGTGGTTTGAGATAGCGGTTGCCAACCCTCCAGTATTGCCCTGGAGCGTCCAGGAATTAAATCTCCAGGACACCGGCGCCAGCAAAGCCCAGCAGAGAAATCATAGGGCCGTTAATCGCAATTGTGCGTTTTTCATTTCTTTGAACGCTTTTTGTTGATTAGTTGTGAAAATATCGGACGTGGGGAAGAAAGGCCGTTTGGCTGAGGGTCAAGAATCATCCAGTCGGGTGACGGAGAGACTGTTCGCTTTCCGATTGGCCGTGGGAAGGATAGGCGCCACGGGGATGGACGTGTCGGGCGACCAACGGCAGGAGCGCATGGGGGAGTGGGGGGCCAGGGGGGGACGGTTGGAGGCGGGAGCTCAGGTGATGAAACCTCCAGGAACGCGTCCAATCAGAGCTGGCCACCCTAGTTTGAGGTTCTACGTTTACTTTGTTGCGACTTGAAAGCCTTTCAGACGTTTGATTGGTTATCTCTGGGGGGGGGGGGTTGGTCGGGGAGCATTGGTGTGTAAACTTCCCTCAGGAGGGTCGATGGTGGAATGGATTTTCATTTTGCGGGGGGGTGTCCGGGTAGCGGTCTGTGGATAGACAGGAGCTTGTGGGTTGAAGGTCCCATTATTCATTGCGTGCTTTCTTATGGTTCTGAAGCTCTAACCCTAATTGCGATTGTCGCTTCTTCATGCGTGTTAAAGAAAAACATTGAAGGCCCAAAGAGTTGTATGGACTGGGGGGGGGTGGAGGGGGGGGGGGGTGGAGGGGAGGGGGGGGAGAGCAAGAGGGGAGGGCCAGGGTGATAGGACACCCGCCCGTCCCGCCACAAGGTGAGGCCCATTGGAGGCGGGAAACCAAGATCCAGGCGGTGAGGTAGAGGTCGGCCTCGCCGCTGGTTTTCGCCTCACTTTCTGGGTATTTTGGGTGGGGTCACAGAGTAGAATCTAGACCAACTACTCTCCCCATTCAACCACTGTCAATACACTGTCAATCTCAGAAAGCTTCTCCTCAAAACACTCAGAAAGAGCTGTCACATCAAAGTCACCGCTCCGGGAGGTGGCCTAACCTTTGTACTGTGAGCAGCGGACCTCCAGAAGCCTGGACGAGTTGAATAGAATGACATTGCAAACAGCAAGACCTCACAATGGTAGATGGGCGGGGCAATGGCGTTGATCCCTGACAATGGCACAAGGGCCAGGAAAACCCATGGCGCTATTTAAATCACGCTGGACCAATCTCTTTGCCTCTCAAGCCAGCAAGTTGAAGTGTCAAGGTTTGTAGGGATGATGTGTTGACTTGACATCTATGGGACGGCCAAGTCTTTTCCCCTTCAGGTCTTTTGGGGGTGAAGTCGGTCCTTGGCAGTAGCGCAAAGCGAACGACAGCAAATCGGCAGCGATGTTTTACAACCCACTCGATCTTCTGCTCCATTGAAGTCAGTTGGGCAGGGTGTAAACTGTGGCTGCCGATTCGCTGTCGCCCATTATGCGCGACCCGACAAAGACCAATTTCACTCTCTTCACCTCGGCAAGGCGAAGACAGACGCTGAATTTCAAAACCAGAAGTCTTGATTTGTAGCATTACCGCTTGGTGTCTTGGTGCCTCCAGGTCCAAAATGGTAAGTGGCAGATACATTTGGGCAGGATTTTCATTCAGGAGTCGGGTTGGAGGCGGGACTACAACTTTCGGGGTTGTAGTTCCGCCTCCATTGAGATGCGGCCAATCCACGCGATTTTAACTTGATTGACCTTGTTGAGCCCGGCGGGCTCAGCAGGCCAATTAAGGGCCACCCGGCAACAGGTGACGTCACAGACTGAAATTTCATCTGTCAAGAGGTTTTGACAAATGAAATATCAGCGTTTCACAGCTGTTTGAAGCTGTCAAACACTGACAGTCTTACTTCTAACCTGAGTCCGTCTCCACAGACTCAGTTAGAAATCTCGCCGGCACAGAAAGCTGAAGGCTGTCACTTTTGACAGTTTGCAGCCATTCTGCTTTCTGTGCCGGTGAGATGAGGGACTCCCGGGACCTAAAGGAAGGAAGGCTGAAAAGGTAAGAAAAGGTCATTTAAACTTTTTAAATCACTTTAGACACACCAAACACACTTACCTTTGCACTCATGCACACATCACTCACCTGAACACCAACATCTCGACCCCTCCAAGTCCTTCAACCCGACGGCCCGCCTCCTCCAACTTGGCATGGTTTGGAGCTGTCGGGAATCCAACACTTCAACCTTAAAAATAGGGATTAGGCTAAAAACTGCCTGTTAACTACCTGTTAACAGGCAGTTAATTGGCACTAATCCCTTCCCGTCTCGGGGAGGCGGGTCCCAGTGCGGGGCGGGTACCCACCTCCTTTGAAACTGGCATGGAGGAGGGTTTGGGTGCAGGATGGGGTTGGGACCCCTGATTTCGGGATTTTAACCCCCCTCACGCCTCCAATCCCGACTCCACGGCCCAATGAAAATCCTGCCCAAAGGTTCAGCCTATGCAGCAGGTGGCGCTGTCCTGGGAAACTTCACCTAAGTGAGCTGGTACCTGCTGCGGGGTCGGGAAGCGAATTTGCCGCACAGACTATTGGTAGGTAAGGTTGCAGCTGCAAACTTCAACTCATTTAGTTCTCAATCCTGGCATCGCTGCCAAAGTACCAAGCGGAGATTCGCTTTGCTTTGCCACAATAAGGGAGGGACAATCATCGAAAGAGCCGTGACAGTCACTTTCAGATAGGCATAGGGGAATAAGTGTTGATTCCAACACAGTGACGAGGCAGCGAAGGTGCAGAGTGTGTCGGAGGGAATACTTGGAGCTTAAGAGAAAGAAGGTTATAAGTCTAGAGGACCAAAGAACTTTACGGCCAATCGAGTAATGTTTTGAAGTGGAGTCACTGTTGTGATGTAGGAAACGCGGCAGCCAATTTGTGCACAGCAAGATCCCACAGACAGCAGTGAGATAATGACCAGATAATCTGTTTTTAGTGATGTTGGTTGAGGGATAATTATTGGCCAGGACATCAGGGAGAGCTCCCCCTGCTCTTCGAAATAGTGGCATGGGATCTTTTACATCCACCTGAGAAAGCAGACGTGGCTTCAGTTTAACGTCTCATCCGAAATAATAATAATAATAATAATCAACTTTATTGTCATTGTTAGTGCACAAGTGCAGTACAACGAAATGTAAGCTTGCGGCACCTCCGACTGCTGACATCGGTAGTGGGGAAAATGCTAGAATCCATTATAAAAGATGTAATAGCAGAGCACTTGGCAAACAGTGACAGGATCAGACAAACTCAACATGGATTTACAAAAGGTAAATCATGCTTGACTAATCTACTGGAATTTTTTGAGGATGTAACTGGCAGAATAGATAAGGGAGAACCAGTGGATGTGGTGTATTTGGACTTTCAGAAGGCTTTCGATAAGGTCCCGCCTAAGAGATTAGCGTGTAAAGTTAAGGCACATGGGATTGGGGGCAAGGTACTTGTCGGGGCGAGGCTGGTTCTGGACCCAAGTGCAGACAGACGAGGCGAGAAGCAGGTATGCAGTCTTAAATAACAGTACTTTACTAGAATCACACAGGTAAACAGTTACAAACATAGGAGCTCAAGACAAGCTACCACATAGGCAAATGGCTTGTCAAGACTGAGCTCAAGACAAGCTACCACAGGCAAACGGCTTGTCAAGATAGGAACTCAAGACAAGCTGCCACAAGGCAACCGGCTTGTCAAGACTGAGCTCAAGACAAGCTACCACAGGGCAACCGGCTTGTCAAGGCTGAGCACCTTGTCAAGACTGAGCCCAGAGGGAAGAAACCACAGAACTTAAATACAAGCAAAAACAGGTGAAACCAATAAGCCTGATAAAAGGCAGTTAAGTAATAAACACAGGAGAAACTAGTAACAATTAACAAAGGGAAACAAACAAGTGAAGGTGCCATCTAGGGGTTATTGAAGGAACTGACCGGCACCCTCACAGTACTGACTTGGATAAAGAACTGGTTGGCAGACAGGAAGCAAAGAGTTGGAATAAACGGCTTTTTCCGAGTGGCAGGCAGTGACTAGTGGGGTACCGCAGGGATCGGTCCTAGGACCCCAGCTATTCACAATATATATTAATGATCTAGACGAGGGAACTAGATGTAATATCTCCAAGTTTGCAGATGACACAAAGCTGGGTGGGCGTGTGTGCTGTGAGGAGGATGCAGAGAAACTCCAATATGATTTGGACAGGTTGGGTGATTGGGCAGATGCATGGCAGATGCAGTATAATGTGGATAAATGCGAGGTTATCCACTTTGGTGGCAAAAACAGGAAGGCAGATTATTATCTGAATGGCAATAAATTGGGAGAAGGGGAAGTGCAATGAGACCTGGGTGTCCTTGTGCACCAGTCGCTGAAGGTAAGCATGCAGATACAGCAGGCGGCTAAGAAGGCAAATGGTATGTTCGCCTTCGTAGCGAGAGGGTTCGAGTACAGGAACACAGATGTCTTGCTGCAGTTGTACAGGGCCTTGGTGAGACCACACCTTGAGTATTGTGTGCAGTTTTGGTCGCCTTACCTGAGGAAGGATGTTCTTGCCATGGAGGGAGTGCAACGAAGATTCACCAGACTGATACCTGGGATGGCAGGAATGACATATAAGGAGAGATTGGGTCGATTGGGCTTATACTCGTTGGAGTTTAGAAGAATGAGAGGGGATCTCATTGAAATTTATAAAATTCTAACAGGACTGGACAGACTAGATGCAGGAAGGATGTTCCCGATGGACGGGGAGTCCAGAACAAGGGGTCACAGTCTAAGGATAAGGGGTAAGCCATTTAGGATTGAGATGAGGAGGAATTTCTTCACCCAGAGTGGTGAACCTGTGGAATTCTCTACCACAGAAGGCAGTGGAGGCCAAATCATTAAATATATTCAAGAAGGAGTTGGATATATTTCTTAAGGCTAAAGGGATCAAGGGGTATGGGGAGAAGGCAGGGACAGGGTACTGAATTTGGATGATCAGCCATGATCGCATTGAATGGCGGAGCAGGCTCGAGGGGCCGAATGGCCTACTCCTGCTCCTATCTTCGATGTTTCTATGTTTCTATGACAGTGCAGCACTCACTCAGTACTGCACTGGGAGCGTCAGACTTGGATTTTTGTGCTCAAGTCTCTGGAGTGGGACTTGTACCCCCGACCTTCTGACTCAGAGGTGAGAACGCTATCAAATATTTTGGGAGCTGAGCCACAATGTTCTGTCAAGTCCCCACCTCCCCTCCATGTGCCGGTCCACAGCATGCCTGTCCGCATATGCTAATGACATGCAAATGAGGGGGAGACGTGGCCTCTGTTGTGTCTCCCACCATTTGCACTTTGAATGCAGGACCAAGGGGGGCCACCGGCTAGACTCTAGTGTCCCATTCTCAGAGGTCGATGGAGGGGGGTCTTGAGGCTCGGGGGAAGAACAGTCTGTGCACAGTTTTGGTCTCCATAGCCAAGGAAGGATATACTTGCCTTAGAGGCGGTGCAACAAAGGTTCACTAGATTGATTCCTGGGATGAGAGGGCTGTCCTATGAGGAGAGATCGAGTAGATTGGGCCTATACGCTTTGGAGTTTAGAAGAATGAGAGGTGATCTCATTGAAACATATAAGATTCTGAGAGGGCTTGACAGGGTAGATGGTGAGAGGCTGCTTCCCCTGGCTGGAGAGTCTAGAACTAGGGGGCACAGTCTCAGGATAAGGGGTCGGCCATTTAAGACTGAGATGAGGAGTAATTTCTTCACTCAGAGGGTTGTGAATCTTTGGAATTCTCTACCCCAGAGGGCTGTGGATGCTCAGTCGTTGAGTATATTCAAGACAGAGATCGATAGATTTTTGGTCTCTGAGGGAATGAAAGGAGATGGGGCGGGAAAGTGGAGTTGAGGTCGATGATCAGCCATGATCTTATTGAATGGCGGAGCAGGCTCGAGGGGCCGTATGGCCGACTCCTGCTCCTAATTCTTATGTTCTGTGCAAGCTCTCAGTCCGGCTGCTCATGCTCCCCCGTCGCGCAAACAAAACATTTTCACTGCTAAACTTTTTTTTAACACGCAGCTCGCCAACTATCTGTTCCCTCCGCAGCCAGCCTCCGTGTCCCCCTCCTTCCCCTCTCCCTCTAGACAGGCCCGAAGAAAGATAGGTCAGAGCACTTTCTAAATGGCGAGAAGCATAGAACTGTGGAGGAGCGGAGAGATTTAAGGGCCCAAGTACAGAAACCACTAAAAGCGAGTGGACAGGCACAAAATCTCTTTCAAAAGGCTAATGGAATGTTGGTCTGGACTACAAAGGGCTGGAAGTTAGGCTACATTTGTACAGAGCTCTGGTTAGACTCCCTCTGGAGTAACTGTGTTCGGTTCTGGGCCCCGCAACTCAGGAAGGATATATTGGCCTTGGAGAGGGAGCAGTGCAGATTCACCAGAATGATCGCAGGGCTAAAGAGTTAAATTACGAGGCCAGGTTGCACAGACTAGGCTTGTATTCCCTCGAGTATAGGAGATTAAGGGGTGATCTGATTGAGGTGTTTAAGATGATTAAAGGAGTTGATCGGGCAGATAGAGAGAAACTGTTTCCCCTGGTGGGGGGAGTCCAGAACAAGGGGGCAGAACCTTAAAATTAGAGCCAGGCCGTTCAGGGGTGATGTCAGGAAGCACTTCTTCACACAAAGGGTCGTGGAAATCGGGAACTCTCTCCCCCGAAAAGCTGTTGAGGCTGGGGGGGTCAATTGAAAATTTCAAAACTGAGATTGCTAGATTTTTGTTGGGTAAGTGTATCGAGGGTGACGGAACCAAGATAGATGGAGTTAAGATACAGATCAGCCACGATCTGATTGAGAGGGCAGATGGGGCCTCTGTTTTAGGACTGCAGGCCCATGGGAACACCACCACCTCCAAGTTCCCCTCCAAATCACACACCATCCTGACTTGGAAGTATATCGGCCGTTCCTTCATCGTCGCTGGATCAAAATCCTGGATCTCCCTCCCTAACAGCACTGTGGGAGTACCCTCACCACACGGACTGCAGCGGTTCACGAAGGTGGCTCACCACCCCCTTCTCAATGTCAACTAGGGATGGGCAATAAATGCCGGCCTTGCCAGCGACGCCCACACCCCGCGAATGAATGAAGTAATTGAATGGCGGAACAGACTCGAGGGGCTGAAAGGTCCACTCCTGGCGGAAGGGGGGGGCAGGGGTCCTACCACTCAAATGTAATTGACCCCAAGGCTGGAAATATTGCTGGGGTCAAAGAGGCATCCCCAGAGCATGTGGAAATCCCATCCCACCCCAGCAGAGGTATGCTTCAACAGGGGAGGGGATGGAGTGGGGGGGGTGGGGGGTGGTTGAAACCAGATAACCTTTTCCGTTGGTACACCAACAGACCTGCTTGCAAAATGCCGGCCAGTGCAACCTGCAGCATACCCCTGGGCCCATTAAGACGGTAATGGTCCTGTCAGATCAGGGTGAGGACAGACAGATCCTCCTGCTCCTACCAGATAAACATCTCCACTTTGTTTGTTAACACTGTCACGTTGATTCCTATCCAGTCCTGTCAACGCCGCGCGATCAGACGACTTGATTCCAGCCAAAGTAGTTAGTGCTCGGCACAAATCCAGCCCACTGCCAAGGGGACGCAGTCAGCTGCCGCGCTAGAGGTCAAAGGCCCACACGCCAATGAACTGGGAGGAACCTCTGAGATAAGAGAGTCGCTGAGAGGCCTCACATCTCATTGGAAAGGTTTTATATATATATATATAAATAATAAGCTTATCAAGCTTGTCAGTGCCGGGGAATAAAAGAATGACCTGAATTTATATGGCGCCTTTTACGACCTCAGGATGTTCCAAAGCATTTTACATCCAATGAAGCACCTTTTTTTTTTAATTGTAGTCACACGCCAGCCTATTTGCGCACAGCAAGGTCCCATAGCAATGAGATAACAATCTAGATTTAGGGATGTTGCCTGAGGGCTAAATGTTGGCCATTTATTTGTCTGCAATTCTTTTGCACAGTCCACCCACTCCAGAGATTTAAGCACATAATCTAGGCTGACACTCCTAGCGCAGCAACCGAAAGAAAGACTTGCATTTCTACAGAGCCTGTTCACGACCAATGGAGTACTTTTGGAGTGTACTCACTGTTGTAATGTGGGAAACGCGGCAGCCAATTTGCGCACAGCAAGCTCCCACAAACAATGTGATAGTGACCAGATAATCTGTTTTTGTATTGTGGATTGAGGGATAAATATTGGCCCCAGGACACCAGGGGAAACTCCCCTGCTCTTCTCCGAAATAGTGCCGTGGGCTCTTTTTACATCCACCTGAGCGAGCAGACAGGCCTCGGTTTAACGTCTCATCTGAAAGACGGCATCTTCAACAGTGCAGCACTCCCTCAGTACTGCACTGGGAGTGTCAGCCTGGATTTTGTGCTCAAGTCTCTGGAGTGGGACTTGAACCCACAACCTTCTGACATCAGAGGCGAGAGCACTACCCACTGAGCCATGGCTGACACAGCATAGCATGACACCGAGGGAGTGCTGCATTGTCACAGGTGCCGTCTTCCAGACGAGACGTTAAACCGAGACCCCGTCTGCTCCCTCAGCCGGACGTTAAAGATCCCACGGCCACTATTTCGAAGAAGAGCAGGAGAGTTCTCCCTGGTGTCCTGGGCCAATATTTATCCCTCAACCAACATCACTAAAAAAACAGATTATCTGGGTATTTATCTCATTGCTGTTTGTGGGAGCTTGCTGTGCGCAAATTGGCTGCTACATTTTCCTACATTACAACAGTGACTACACTTCAAAAGTACTTCATTGGCTGTAAAGCGCTTTGGGACATCCTGAGGTCATTGAAAGTGCTACCGAAATGCAAGTTCTGTCTTTCAATTAAGTTGGGACAAATTTTTGTGTGTAATCAAAACGTTAGCACTGGGGAACTGTTCCCATTTCAGGCATGCAGTTTCAGTATCAAGCAGAGCCAGTGTCAGCGAGGCTCCCTCTACCATGCTGCAGCAGTGTACTTGCACCTAACCTCAGCAGGTCAGCCGCTGCTGGACCAGTGCGACATTTGACATACCAGCCGTCCCTACCACCTCTCTGAGGGAGATCGTCAGCCTGTGTCAGACTGTGGGCCAAGCCAACTAGGAACAGCATTTAAACAGCCCCAAGGTTCATTTCACGAAGGACTTAAACCTCTCCGCCTCTCCACCTCTCTTTCCTCCTTTAAGACGCTCCTTGAAACCTGCATCTTTGACCAAGCTTTTGGTCACCCGTCCTAATATCTTATTATGTGATTCAGTGTCAAATTTTAACTGATTACGCTCCTGTGAAGGGCTTTGGGACGTTTTACTACAAACAGAAACAGGCCATTCGGCCCAACTGGTCCATGCCGGTGTTTATTCTCCACACCCTACTTCATCTCACCCCATCAACCTATCCTTCTATTCCCTTCTCCCTCATGTGTTTATCCAGCTTCCCCTTAAATGCATCCATGCTATTTGCCTGTGGTAACAATTTCCACATTCTCACCACTCTCTGGGTAAAGAAGTTTCTCCTGAATTTCCTATTGGATTTATTAGTAACTCTTTTATATTTATGGCCCCCGGTTCTGGTCTCGCCCACAAGTGGCATAGTGGTTAGCACTGTTGCCTCACAGCGCCAGGGACCTGGGTTCAAATCCGGCCTCGGGTGACTGTCTGTGTGGAGTTTGCACATTCTCCCCGTGTTTGCGTGGGTTTCCTCCGGGTGCTCCGGTTTCCTCCCACAGTCCAAAGATGTGCGGGTTAGGTTGATTGGCCATGATAAAAATTGACCCTCAGTGTTAGGGGGGATTAAATACGTGGGGTTACGGGGTTACAGGGATCGGGCTTGGGTGGGATGGCTGTCGGTGTAGGGACCGGGTGTTAGGGTTTGGATGATCAGCCATGATCTCGTTGAATGGTGGAGCAGGCTCGAAGGGCCAAATGGCCTACTCCTGCTCCTATCTTCTATGTAAGTGGAAACATCTTCTCTACGTCTACCCGATCAAACCCCTTCATAATCTTAAAGACCTCTATCAGGTCACCCCGCAGTCTTCTCTTTTCTAGAGTAAAGAGCCCCGGCCTGTTCAGTCTTTCCTGATAGTTATAAACTCAGTTCTGGTATCATCCTTGTAAATCTGTTTTGCATCTGCTCCGGTGCCTCGGTGTCCTTTTTATAATCTGGAAACCAGAGCTGTTCACAGTACTCCCAAGTGTGGTCTAACCAAGGTTCGATACAAGTTCAGCACAACCACGTTAAAGGCGCTGTATAAAGGCAAGTTGTGTTTTGACTTTTACAGCCATCAGAGAGTGGTGACTTTCATTCCATGGGTTGGAGTTGAACCCAGGTCCCAGAAGCAGAAGGGCTAAATTACCAATCCTAGCTCGTCCACATCTAAAATGGCAGAACTCAAGGAGGCTTTATAAATAAAAGAAGAAAGGAAGGAAGGAAGAGCTTGCATCTTTTTAAAGCGTCTTTTACCTCCTCAGGACCTCCCACCGTGCCTCACAACCAGCGCAGTGTAGTCACTGTAGTTATGTAGACAAACATAACAACCAACTTGTGCATAGCACGGTCTCCCCAAACAGTAAACATTACTCTTGTTTGTGATTAAAAAAGAAAGAGTATTTTGATATTTTAAATTGCCGCGGTTAAACCTCAATATTAGCGACTCTGCCGTTCCGAGCCAGTTGAGATGATAAATGGGTTCCAATCGGAATCATACAGATTGGAGTGTGTAGAGTTTGTTTTGTTGAGTAAACTGTTTGTTGGAAACCTGCGCTCCAGATGTGACAGGGGGTCATGTTGTGGGTTGGGTTGGCTTGTGTGTAGACAGCTGGCTACCATCAGGAGGCCTCTAGCTCTCGTCAGTTAACGTGCACATAAGACAGAGTTGCATTTAAGCATTGGATGTCGAGGAGCTCATGGGAATGAGCTGATCTAGAGGAGTTCCTGAGAGACTAAGGTGACATACCTAATGGGACACACTGTTAAAATGTCTCTCAGATGGACTTCAAAGTACTTAATGCAATCAATTACTTTTGATATATTCTGTTTTTTTTATATTCATTCTGGGGGATGTGGGCGTCACTGGTGAGGCCGGCATTTATTGCCCATCCCTAACTGCCCTCGAGAAGGTGGTGGCTAGCCGCCGTCTTGAACCGCTGCAGTCCGTGTGGTGAAGGTGCTCCCACAGTGCTGTTAGGGAGGGAGTTCCAGGATTTTGACCCAGCGACGATGAAGGAACGGCCGATAGATTTCGCAAGTCAGGATGGTGTGTGACTTGGAGGGGAACTCGGAGCTGGTGGTGTTCCCATGCGCCTGCTGCCCTTGACCTTCTAGGTGGTAGAGGTCGCGGGTTTGGGAGGTGCTGCTGAAGAAGCCTTGGCGAGTTGCTGCAGTGTTTCAACAACAACAACAAATTGTATTTATTTAGCGCCTTTAACGTAGTAAAACGTCCCAAGGCGCTTCACATGAGTGTTAAAAGACAAAAATTTTGACACTGAGCCACATAAGGAGATATTAGGGCAGGAGACCAAAAACTTGGTCAAAGAAGTAGGTTATAAGGAGCGTCTTAAAGGAGGAGAGAGAGGGAGAGAGGCGGAGAGGTTTAGGCAGGGAATTCCAGAGCTTAGGGCACAGGCAACAGAAGGCACGGCCACCAATGGTGGAGCGATTATAATCAGGGATGCTCAAGAGGGCAGAATTAGAGGAGCGCAGATATCTCGGGGGGGTTGTGGGGCTGAAGGAGGTTACAAAGATAGGGAGGGGCGAGGCCATGGAGGGATTTGAAAACAAGGATGAGAATTTTAAAATCGAGGCGTTGCTTAACCGGGAGCCAATGTGGGTCAGCGAGCACAGAGGTGATGGGTGAACGGGACTTGGTGCGAGTTAGGACACGGGCAGCCGAGTTTTGGATCACCTCAAGTTTACGTAGGGTGGAATGTGGGAGGCCAGCCAGGAGTGCATTGGAATAGTCAAGTCTAGAGGTAACAAAGACATAGATGAGGGTTTCAGCAGCGGATGAGCTGAGACAAGGGCAGAGACGGGCAATGTTACGGAGGTGGAAATAGGTGGTCTTAGTTATGCCGCGGATATGTGGTCGGAAGCTCATTTCAGGGTCAAATCTGACACGAAGGTTGCGAACAGTGTGGTTCAGACTCAGACAGATGTTAGGGGAGAGGGGTGGAGTCAATGGCTAGGGAACGGAGTTTGTGGTGGGGGATACATAGATACATAGATACATAGAAGATAGGAGCAGGAGTAGGCCATTCGGCCCTTCGTGCCTGCTCCGCCATTCAATGAGATCATGGCTGATCCTTTAATTCAGTATCCCGTCCCCGCCTTCTCTCCGTAACCCTTAACCCCTTTTGCCCGTAGAAATATATCTAATTCCCTCTTAAATATATTTAATGAGCTGGCGTACACTGCCCTCTGTGGCAATGAGTTCCACAGGTTCACCACTCTCTGAGTGAAGAAATTCCCCCTCATCTCTGTCCTAAATGGTTTAGCCCTTATCCTTAAATTATGTCCTCTAGTTCTGTTCTCACCCGCCAAGGGAAACATTCCTTCTGCATCCAGTCTGTCTAGACCTGTCAGAATTTTATACACTTCTATGAGGTCCCCTCTCAATCTTCTAAACTCCAGTGTGTACATCCCTAAACTACATAGTCTCTCCTCATAGGTCATTCCCGCCATTCCTGAAAGCAATGGCTTCGGTCTTCCCAATATTTAATTGGAGAAAATTTCTGCTCATCCAGAACTGGATGTCAGTCTGACAATTTAGAGACTGTGGAGGGGTCGAGAGAAGAGGTGGTGAGGTAGAACTGGGTGTCGTCAGCGTACATTTGGAAACTGACCCTGTGTTTTTGGATGATGTCACCAAGGGGCAGCATGTAGATGAGAAATTGGAGGGGGCCAAGGATAGATCCTTGAGGGACACCAGAGGTACCGATGCGGGAGACAGCAAATCCTGCAGCCACGGTGCGCCGGTGGTGGAGGGAATGGATGCTTATGGTTAATGACTGCAGGGTAGTGGAAATCCTGGAA
Organism: Somniosus microcephalus; assembly: GCF_052327205.1. Taxonomy (NCBI): domain Eukaryota; kingdom Metazoa; phylum Chordata; class Chondrichthyes; order Squaliformes; family Somniosidae; genus Somniosus; species Somniosus microcephalus. The sequence goes on along the minus strand of NC_140994.1, from coordinate 12,383,587 downwards.
CTCTCTCCTCCAAATGATGTGGATGCTGGTAGTCATTTGAAATTTGTAAGACTGAGGTTGATAGATTTTTGTTAGGTAAGGATATCGAGGGATATGGATCAAAGGTGGGTAAATGGTGTTGAGGTGCAGATCAGCCATGATCCCATTTAATGGAGGGACAGGATCGAGGGGTTGAATGGCCTCCTCCTGTTCCTAATGTTCTTCACAAGGAGAAGGTGTGGATGAGCTTAGCTCCTGCGATGATAGTTCCTCCAGCACAGTCCGTGATTGGTCAGACTCTGCTCAAAGACCTCACTCAGTCCAATGGGGAGATTCTTGAATTTCCTCGGAGCGGGTGGAATTTCGGCCATGTTTGCCTGTACATGGGGTTTTCTCCCACACTTCCGGGCAAGTCTTGGGCAGTGGAGTCATGGTGCATCTCTGAGGAAATTCCTTGCCTTTTCTTAAACCCCAACGCGTTGCGATTTTATTCACCGTTACTGACATAAGAAAACTACTAGGCACTTGGTCTAAGCGTTAAACAAAGCTTTAATCAACTGTTTTACAACATGGGGGTCTAGTTGTGTCCTTCACTAGTTCCTGTTAAGAATGTCCTGCACAAGCTGGGCCCGTGCCCGAGTATTTATACTCTCCCTGGGCAGCGCCACCCGTAGGCCGCTCAGTATTATTTGATAAGTCTTTCTTCCATGAATGACTGATTCATATCAGTTACTGTTCCTGCGCGAAGAGAAATGTAGTTTGGTCTGTGGGGTGATGCCTGTTTATTGATTGGCCATGCCCAGTTGGCCTGTAGGTATTGGTGGGGTGGAGTTTAACCCTGGAAGGACATCGAGGTGAGAGGGGGTGGAGTGGGGGGGAGTGGTACGATCGCGGCCTCTGTCTGGTGTCATTGGTGAGACCCGCGACCCGTTCTTACATCAGACCGGCGAGCTACGAGCATTGTTCCAGCACCCACGGGGAGCTCACTGGAGAAGGGACGGTGCGGGGGGGGAAGGGGTAATTTTAAGGTCTCCGAGGCACAGCTGAGTCAGAAATTATATCCCGGGGCGTGGCATGGGCGGTCGGGTTGGTAGAAGGCCAGGAGATTTTTTTGCAACTCCTGGCCCCGCAAAGATCAACAACATATTTGAAAGAAAGGCCTTTCCTTTTCCAAAATGCTCTTCAGCTCTCCCCTTTGTCTCAGCGGGCAGCACCCTCACCTCTGAGTCAGAAGGTTGTGGGTTCAAATCTCACTCCAAGAGACTTGAACACAAAAATCCAGGCTGACACTCCAGTGCAGTGCTGAGGGAGTGCCGCACTGTCGGAGGTGCCGTCTTTCGGATAAGACGTTAAACCGAGGCCCCGTCTGCCCCCTCAGGTAGACTCCCATCCCACACCAACGTGGTTGACTCTTAACTGCCCTCCAATGTGACGTAGGAAGACTCTCCATTGTATCAAAGCTGTTACACTTTCTCAAGGGCAATTAGGGATGGGCAATAAAGGCCAGCCTTGCCCGTGACACCCCACATCCCGTGAACGAATAAAAAAAAAACCAGTCCCAGAGGTGGAACGCCAGGAGCCCAGAAGCTCCTGGTGCCGATATTGGCAGCGAGCGCTCAAGGCGGGCACATGACAATCCGTGTGCGGCCATTTTCAAAGCGGAGTTGAAGGACTGAAATATCGGAGAGTGGAGCGTTGTGCGAACGGGCTCGACCTTCACCTGCTAACGGACTTCCTTCAGGGAAGGAAACCTGCCGTCCTCAATCCCGGTCCGGCCTATACGTGACTCCAGTCCCACACCCCCCCCAACGCGGTTGGCTCTCTCAACCGCCCTCTGAAGCGGCCTAAGAAGTTTTAAGAAGGTCCAGCAGACGCCTTCTCGGCAACGTTCCCCCCCCCCCCGTAAGCCGCGCCGCCTCCTGCGCGGCCTGCCCCCCCCCCCCACTCCCCTCCCCCCCACCGCGCGGCCCGTTCAAACTTCGTGCGCGTGCGCGATACCCAGGACGTGAAAGCCGGCGCGCGGTCGTGCAGCTTAGCGGGAACGCTGCATCTCGGGACGACTGGGGATGGGCAATAAATGCCGGCATCCCGAGAGTGAATTACGGAAAAAAAACAGGACCAGCTTAGGAAAAAGGATAAGGAGGCATTTCTTGTAACTCATTGTAGCACCTGGCCCCCCTTTACAGAGAGCAAGATGCAGAAATGCTGACCATAGACATTTGTCTTCTGTTTAGCGAAAACAAAAGATAAAAATAACAATTATTACTGTGTTTGAAGGAATGTGCGTGGTGGGTTGCCCCTGATTCATGGGATTTAATTCTTTTGATGGGGATATCTTTGATCATTAGCCGGGATGTGGTCTGCGACTGACCCAATGTAATTCCTGTTTTTCGGTCATGAGTGGATTCCTTCTCAGTCGGGCCCACGTAGAGTCGCACATCTGATTCCATGTTTTTCTGGCTATTGTTCCTGCAGTCAGGAGCTCTGGTGGCAGCCGCTCCGACCTTTCACCGCTTGAGCTCCATATTGCAACAACAACAACTTGCATTTGCACAGCGCCCCTTCAACGTGGAGCGTAAACCGGACAAAATATTTGACACCGAGCCAGCTGAGGAGATATCGGGACAGAGGCGGGTTTTATGGAGCTTCTGAAAAGGAGGAGAGAGAGGTTGAGGGAGGGAATTCCAGGGCTCGGGGCCCAGATGGATGAAGGCACTTTACTGCTGCTTTTAAAATAAAACCTGACGTAAGAAAACTACTAGGCACTTGGCCTAAGCGTTAAACAAAGCTTTAATCAACTGGTTTACAACATGGAGGTCTAGTTGTGTCCTTCACTAGTTCCTGTTAAGAATGTCCTGCGCAAGCTGGGCCCGTGCCCGAGTATTTATACTCTCCCTGGACAGCGCCACCCGCAGGCCGCTCAGTGTTATTTCATAAGTCTTTCTTTCATGAATAACTGTTTCATGTCAAAACCTTCCAAAAAGTCAAACAAGCTAACACTGGTTGTACTTCATTTAAATGATTTCTTCCGCTCCTCCCCACCCCCCCATGACCGCACCCACCAAAAATCAATCCAGCTCAATTCCTCTTTACCTGCTCCCCCTGGCACTAATCCCGACCCTTACAGAACTGCTCAAGGGAATCACGGGCTATGGGGATCGGACGGGAAGGTGGAGTTGAGGTCGAAGATCAGCCATTATTTTATTGAATGGCGTAGCAGGCTCGAGGGGCCGAACGGCCGACTCCTGCTCCTAGTTCTTGTGTTCTTATACTCAATGGCCCAATTTATACAGGCCCCTTTCGTATAGCACCAACTTTTATGACCTCAGGACGTCCCGAAGCACTTTACAGGCAATGTAAGGGCTTTTGATGTTTAGTCACTGTTGTAATGTCGGAAACGTGACCTATTGCGTTTCGGGATTACCAACCCTCCCGGATTGCCCTGGACTCTCCAGTAATTGAAGATTAATCTCCGGGACACTCGCTGCGAGCAAACACCCAGGAGAGCAAAATCACAGGGGCGTTAAAATAAATTGTGTGTTTTTCATTTTCTTTAAACACTTCTGTTTGCTGGTTATGAAAAATATCGGACGTGGGGAAAAGGACTGTTTGGCCGACAGTCAAGAATTTTCCAAATGGGTAACAAAGAGTCTGTTCGCTTTCCGATTGGCCGTGGGAAGGCGGGGCGCCGCGAGGATGGACGTGTTAGGCGACCAATGGCGGGAGCGCGGGGGGGTGGGGGCGGGGTGGTTGGAGACGGGAGGTCATGTGATGAAACCTCCAGGGATACGCCCGACCAGAGTTGGCGACCCTAACTGTATTCCCAGACGACATGTAGGTTTGCTGGGTGGACATACGTGCCTGCAACAGGGGCAACGTTGCTTTAAGACGTCTTTATTTTCTTTCCGAGTAGCAGATACAACACAATTAGAGACTCCCCGCTGATGTTTGCTGACAAGCTCTTGTGGTTTGGGTCACTATTCCACTTCCCAGACACGTCTCCTCCAGTCTAGGTCCACTGATGCCTTTCCCGCTTACTTGCCTCTCCGCGAATTATTAGTAAGACCCCTCCTCACCTGCACCCGCCAACCCCCCCCCACCCCACTCCCCCACCAAAACATTTATTTTTACCAACTAAATTAGAGTCGGGGAGCTGTGGCAGATGGGAATGACAAAGGTTATCAGCTCACGTGAGGGTTTTTTTCAGAGAGTGTATTGGCACAGAGAATTGAGACTGTAAACTCGCAATAAGCGGTTAGTGGGTGCTCATTTCGTTTGTACATTTCGTTGTACTGCACTTGTGCACTAACAATGACAATAAAAGTTGATTTGATTTGATTTGATTTGATTTGACACTCCCAAAGATTGAACATGTTATATCCGTGTATCTTAATGTTGTGTCCTTCAATAATCAGACAACAGACTGCAGGGAACGATTCAACAGGTGTTTACTGAATGAGGGTTACTCTAGAACTAACTTTACAGATCATTACTCAGGGTTTATATACAGGTGTGGTCACTGCCGGTACTACAGTGTACAGGAGCTGTAAAAAGTAGTTCTCTCCCTTAAGGTATATATACATTACATACATTACAATTCCTCCCCTTTTAGATTAACAGTACCATAATACTCATTTAACAATTAACATTTTTAATATACAATGTTATATGTAAATAGTCCATTCATATATTCAGTCTCTGGGGAGGCTTCCTGATCCTTTCTGGATAACGCCTTTCCCGAGTGTCTCGCTCTTGGTGCGGAGGCGATTCTAGCACCCTGTCGTCAGTTGATTCATCAGCTTCCAATGCTATTGTTTCTGAGGTAGATGCGACCTGTACGTCGGGTTCCTCACCAGGTACGTATGGCCGAGACATGGGGTTGACTCGTTCCTGTGACTCTAGGATCTGGTCAGCATGGCGTCTCACACTGTTCTCCCCAACATCCACTGTGTACATTAGTGGCCCCTGCCGTGTGCATATCGTTCCTGGTTGCCATTTCTCTGTTTGGTAGTCACGGGCCAAGACTGGTTGCCCTACATTGAAGCTCCTTGTCGGCTTCTCATTGATGTGCTGGAATTGCTTACTCTCAACATCTCTTCGTACATTTGGTCTGAGCAAATCCAGACGAGATCTCAACCTTCGGTTAAAGAACATCATGGCCGGGGCCTGGTTGGTGACTGCATGTGTCGAATTTCTGTAGGCTAACAGGAAATTGTCCACCTTATGCTGCAGTGGAATGTCGTCATCGCACATGGCCTTTACTGCTTTTTTAAAGGTTTGTACGAACCTCTCAGCCAATCCATTTGTGGCTGGTTGATACGGGGCGGATGTGTAATGCCTTACCCCATTCCTTTTCATAAATCTTCGAAACTCTTCGGACACAAACTGTGGTCCGTTATCAGAGCAAATCTGCTCTGGCAAGCCGTTCCTGGCAAAAATGGTCCGTAGGACTGCAATAGTTTTCTCCGTGGTGGTGGAGGACATTTTGATCACCTCAGGCCATTTCGAGTGCGCATCCACGGCTATTAAAAACATTGAGTCCATGAATGGACCAGCAAAATCTATATGCACCTGTTGCCATGGAGATGAGGGCCACTCCCATGGGTGTAGAGGGGCATGTGGTGGTGCATTTTGGACCTTCTGGCATCCTGAGCAGCTCTTTGTCAGGTCCTCGATTTGCTGATCGATCCCCGGCCATCACACATAAGCCCTAGCAAGGCTTTTCATTTTCACCCCTCCCAGATGACCTTCGTGAAGCTCATTGAGCACTCTCTCCCTTAACTTGGGTGGAATTACCACTCGGGATCCACACATCAAGGTCCCCTGGCATACTGACAGCTGTTCTCTTCTGGATGAGAATGCTGGCAACAGTGAGTCGCCATGTGCTGGCCATCCCTTCACCATCAAATCATATACCCGAGACAGTGTCGGGTCATTTCGGGTCTCCTTCTCTATACCAGCGTTAGTTACTGGCAAGCATTCAATTATAGTCGAATGAAATATTTCGACAGGATCCACTGCTGGTGCTTCCTCCGCAGTAGGCAGTGGCAGGCGTGATAGTCCATCAGCGTTTCCATGCTGTTTCGTGCCCTTATACTCTATTTTATATTGGTTCGCCCCTAGAAAAAGGGACCATCTTTGTAGCCGTTGCGCAGTCATCACCGGAACGCCCTTCTTTGGATTAAAGATGGAGACAAGTGGTTGGTGGTCAGTCAGCAAGGTGAACTTCTGCCCGTGCAGATAGTGGTTGAACTTTTTCACTCCCCACACTAGGCTGAGGGCCTCCCTGTCAATCTGGGCGTAGTTACGCTCGGCTGAGGTTAGTGACCGAGACGCAAAGGCTACTGGCCTCTCTGAGCCGTCCGGGAATTTGTGCGACAGCACCGCTCCAATGCCATAGGGTGATGCATCACATGCCAACCGAATTGGTAGTGCTGGGTTGAAATGAGCCAACAGCTCTTTTGATGTGATCAATGCTTTGCTCTTCTGGAAAGCTCGTTTACATTCGTCACTCCACTTCCATGGTACCCCCGTTTGCAGTAGGGTGTTCAGTGGGTGTAGTACAGTAGACAAATTCGGCAAGAACTTATGGTAGTAGTTCACCAGCCCGAGGAACGACCTCAGTTGTGACACATTTTCCGGTGCTGGAGCCTTGACTACTGCCTCAATCTTTTCAGGGGACTTATGTAACCCCTCTTTATCAATAACGTGGCCACAATACAAGATCTGCTTCTGGAAAAACTCGCATTTGTGGCGATTAGCTCGGAGCCCATATTCCTTCAATCTAGTGAGCACCTGCTCCAGGTTGGCGAGGTGATCACTGTCATTTTCGCCCGTGATCAGGATGTCGTCCAAACAACACTGGGTCCCTGGAATCCCTTGCAGGACTTGTTCCATTGCCCTTTGCCAAATAGCCGGAGCTGATGCTACACCGAACACCAGCCGGTTGTATTGGTAGAGACCTTTATGAGTGTTGATCGTGAGGTACTGTTTCGAGGCTTCTTCTACCTCCATTTGCAGGTACGCCTGGGCCAGATCAATCTTAGTGAAGCGTTTCCCTCCAGATAGCGAGGCGAAAATATCTTCAATCCGCGGAAGCGGATATTGTACAGTGTGAAGGACTGGGTTCGCTGTCACCTTAAAGTCCCCACAGATGCGAACCTTCTTTGGTTCCCTAGGCGTATTACTCAACGACCTCTTCATTACAGGAATGATGGGTGTAGCCCACTCGCTCCAGTTCACTTTGGACAGTACTCCTGAACGTTCCAAACCTTCCAGCTCTGCTTCGACGGGTGGGCGGATCGCATAAGGTAACAGACTAGCCTTAAAAAACTTTGGGCTTGCATTTTCCTCTATTTTGATCGTCGCTGTTATGCCTTTTAGTGTTCCGAGTCCCTGCTGGAACACTTCTTGTGCGTCAGTTAGCATTTTTGACTGTCGTCCAAGTGTGATGTTGTCATCCGTTTTGGCATCTACAGTCAGTGCTTGTATGGAATGCCAATCTAGCTGTATTTTCCAGATCCATTCATGTCCTAGTAGTGGTGGTCCTCCATCTGGCAATACATATAGGTCCATTTTTGGTGTTTCCTTGCCGTTATATATAACGTTCACCCTTATTTTTCCTTTGGGGTAGACTTTTTGCCCCGTGTACGTCTTCAAGACAATCTTTGTATCTCTCAAGGGTATATGTGAGAATAGCCGCTTGTAGTCCCTTCGGTTTATGACTGTTAGGGCTGATCCTGTGTCCAATTCCATTTTCACTTGGACTCCTGCTATCTTGAGCGTGACCCAGATAGTTTGGTGATCCTCCGTTTTGATCACATTATGTAGTTTCAGACAACCCAGCTCCTTGCTTCCGGAGTCTGTATCACTCTTCTGTTCATCTGAACTACTCTCCGTCACCTTGTGTACCTTCTTGTACTTCTCCTGTGGAGATTTCTTGCTGCTGGTTTTCTTTCCCGACCTGCAGACTCTTGCTATGTGTCCTACTTTTCCACACTGTCTGCACACTTTGTCCTTGAACCAGCAATCATTATGGTCGTGTGTTGTTCTGCCGCAGCGATCGCACTTCACTGTTCCGTATGACATTTCATTTGTGCCATATTCTTGCGGTCTCCGTTGTATCTCTGCAGCGCCCCGTGGTGCTGATTCATGTGATACTGCAATGCTGAAAGCCTTGTCCAGCGTAAGATCCTTTTCTGATAGAAGCCGTTTCTGGGTTCTTTCACTTTGAAGCCCACACACAAACTTGTCCCTTAAAGTATCTGCTAGTCCCGTTCCAAACTGGCAGTGTTTCGATAGCTTGCGCAGTTCCGTTAAATACTCAGCATTACTTTCATCTTTATGCTAGTTCCTTTTGTGAAACTTAAATCTTTCTGCTATCAGCAGCGGTGTGGGGTTTAAGTTGTCCTGTAGGATTGACACTATGTTTTCAAAATCCTTTTCTACTGGCTTCTCTGGGGTTACTAGGTTTTGTAGTAAGCCATACATTTTTGCACCCATTGAATTCAACAATACCAGCGCTTTCTTGTCATCTGGCACTTCATTCGCCTTGCAGTATACTTCTATGCGTTCGACATATGTCGTCCAATCTTCGGCTTCATTGTCGAACGCTGTGATACTGCCACTCTTTGGCATTTTTGGGTGTGGTTAGACTGGATTAAAATGGCGTCTCCCGCGTTTTCCTTTCTTCCCCGCTACGGCTTAAAATGGCGTCTCCCGCGCTGCTGCCAACGCCGCTCTCGGCGGTCCTCGTGGCAAATGGAGACGCCCTGTGGGTTTCGCGCGCTGCTCCTGCGCTGCTGCCAACGCCACTCTCTGCGGTCCTCGTGGCAATGGCAGCGCCTCGCGTTTTCCTGCGCGCCTCTCTCCCCCGGTGACGCTGCTCGGCCCTTGAATGCCAGCTGCGCTCTGCTCTCTCTCGTCTTTCTCCCCCGTTGACGCCGCTCAGTCCTGAACACCGGCTGCGCCCTGTGCGCTCTGCCCTCTCTCTCTCCCCTGTCGACGCTGCTCGGCCTTTTTCTGTGCCGCTCGGTCGGGCTCTAGCCTGCCGCTGTCCGGGAAGGGTCTGCGCAGTACCTGTTGCCAGCCCATTTCGCTGGACCACCGTGACTGGAAAGCCAAGCCTGGCTCTCGACAGCCTCCCCTGCGATGCTCAAATCTCCGCTGGATGACTGGGGGTTGCCCGTGGTCGACGCCCGTGCTTCTGGACTCGACCTTCTTCCACTGTTCTCCAGGAGCGAATCCCTGGGAGGTGATGCAGAGTTGCAGGTAGGTTCGAATCTGCCTCGTCGCCAATGTTATATCCGTGTATCTTAATGTTGTGTCCTTCAATAATCAGACAACAGACTGCAGGGAATGATTCATCAGGTGTTTACTGAATGAGGGTTACTCTAGAACTAACCGTACAGATCACTACTCAGGGTTTATATACAGGTGTGGTCACTGCCGGTACTACAGTGTACAGGAGCTGTAAAAAGTAGTTCTCTCCCTTAAGGTTACATTACATACATTACAGAACAGGCCAGGGCTCTTCTTTCTAGAAAAGAGAAGACTGAGGGGGAGACCTGATAGAGGGCTTCAAGATTATGAAAGGGCGAGATTTTCATTGAGGAGGCAGGTAGGAGGCGGGACTCCCACTTTCGGGGTTGTAGTCCTGCCTCCATCGAGTTGTGGCCAACCCATGTGATTTTCACTTGATTGACCTTGTTGAGCCCGCCCAGCGGGCTCAGCAGGCCAATTAAGGGCCATCCGGCAACAGGTGACGTCACAGATTGACATTTCATCTGTCAAGACCTTTTGGCAGATGAAATATCAGCGTTCTACAGCTCTTTGAAGCTGTCAAACACTGACAATCTGTACTCCAAGTTAATTCCTTCCTCTCAGGCTGATTTAGAGATCTCTCCGGAACAGAAAGCTGAATGCTGCAACTTTTAACAGCTCGCGGCCGTTCTGCTTTCTGTGCCGGTGAGATGAGGGACTCCTGAGACCTGAAGGAAGGAAGGCTGTAAAGGTAAGTAAAGGTAAGTAAACTTCTTTAAACACTTTACACACATCAAACACACTTACCTCTGCACTCATGCACCCATCACTCACCTGAACACCGGACATCTCGAACCCTCCAAGCCCTTCAGCCCGACGGCCCGCCTCGCTAACTTGGTGTGGTTTGGAGCCGTCGGGAATCCCACACTTCTGCAATAAAAATAGGGATTAGGCTGAAAACTGCCTGTTAACTACCTGTTAACAGGCAGTTAATTGGCACTAATCTGCTTCCTGCCTCGGGGAGGCGGGGTCCCAGCACAGGTCGGGTATCCGCCTGCTTTGAAACTGGCATGGAGGCGGGTTGGGAGCGGGATGGGTTCGTGCCCCCCGATTTCGAGATTTTAACCCCCCACATGCCTCCAATCCCGCCTCCACGGCCCAATGAAAATCCTGCCCATAGAGGTATACAGCACAGAAAGAGACACTTCAGCCCATCGTGTCCGCGCCGGCCATCAAGCCCTGTCTATTCTAAACCCATTTTCCAGCACTTGGTCCGTAGCCTTGTATGCTATGGTGTTTCAAGTGCTCATCTAAATGTTTCCTGAATGTTGTGAGGGTTCCTGCCTCTACCATCCTTTCAGGCAGTGAGTTCCAGATTCCAACCACTTTTGATAGGATAGACGGAGAGAAGATGCTTCCACTTGCGACCGAGACCAGAACTAGGGGCCATCAATATAAGACAGTCACTAATATATCCAATAGGGAATTCGGGAGAAACTTCTTTACCCAGAGAGTGGTGAGAATGTGGAACTCACTACCACAGGGAGTGGTTGAGATGCAATTTAAGGGGATGCTAGATAAACACATGAGGGAGAAGGGAATAGAAGGATAGGTTGATGGGGTGAGATGAAGTAGGTGGGAGGAGGCTCTTGTGGAGCATAAGCACCAGTGTGGACCTGTTGGGCTGAATGGCCTGTTTCTGTGCTGTAAATACTACGTAATCGTCGGATGGCGATCAGGATCTCGGCTGTTTTCCGTCTTCCCCCTTATCTCAGTAAGTGCTGAGTCAATTGTACACCGGGAGAATCACACCTGCGGCCTTCACCATCTAAAACTCGCAGTCCCTGTACTTGTGCTGTATGTTCCTCCGGATCTCCCAGCCCTCACAACCATTTCACCAGAGCTTTCACCGATCTCCTGCCGACGTTATGGCAGGAGATGGTGAGACCTCTCACGCGTGGCAATCCATGGCCTCAATAACCTGGTCTTTCCCCAAGGGTAGGATCAAGGCATTTACAAGCAGCTGCCAATCTACAGAAACTCCCCTCGTCAATTAGTTTCTAACTGTCCCCAGGGATGTGCCTATTTTGATTGCATTCCCCCCACCGAGAGTGTCGATGCAGTGGCTTTAAAGAGGCAGGCCAGGTTAAACAGAGCTCCATCTCACCAGATAAACACCACATCCAGACTCCAGACCTCAGACATACTCATGAGCATTCCCATGGGAAATCAGCCAACATATAATTGTAAATATGCCCATTAGCAGTACTGAAATCACTTTGACTTTGATGTCGCACAGTGGCCTAGAACATCAGACCTGCGTTTCTCCTCGGGTAACGCTAGCTGGTAGAGATAGAATGACAACCAATGTGACTGTGACCATGGTGCACTATCCCACCTCGTCCTCCTCGACCTGTCCCGCAAACTTTGACACAGTTGGTCACGCCACCCTCCTCCAACGTCTCTCCTCCATTGTCCAGCCGAGTGGGACTGCCCTCGCCTGCTTCCATTCTTACCTGTCCAGTCAAAGCCAGAGAATCTCCTGCAACGGCTTCTCTTCCCGCTCCCGCATCGTTACCTCTGGTGTCCCTCAAGGATCAATCCTTGGCCCCCTCCTGTTTCTCATCTACATGCTGCCCCTTGGCGACATCATCCAAAGACACAATGTCAGTTTCCACATGGAAGTGGACAACACCCAGCTCTACCTCACCACCATCTCTCTCGAACCCTCCACTGTATCTGCATTGTCAGACTGCTTGACCGACATCCAGTCCTAAGCTGAAATTTCCTCCAATCAAACATTGGGAAGACTGAAGCCATTGCCTTCGGTCCCCGTCGCTAACTCCATTCCCTAGCCAGCGATTCCATCCCCTTCCTGGCCATTGTCTCAGGCTAAGCCAGACTATTCACAACCTATTTAACCCTGAACTGAGCTTCCGACCCCATATCCTCTCCATCACAAAGACCGCATACTTCCACCTCCGTAACATCGCTTGTCTCTGCCCCTGTCTCAGCTCATCCGCTGCTGAAACTCTCATCCATAAATTTGTTACCTCTAGACTTGACTTTTCCAACGCTCTCCTGCCAGCCTATCACCTTCCACCCTCCATAAACTTGAGCTCGTCCAAAATTCTGCTGCCCGTGTCCTAACTCGCACCAAGTCCCGTTCACCCATCTCCCCCTGTGCTCACTGCCCCGTGTCCTAACTCACACCAAGTCCCGTTCACCCATCACCCCCTGTGCTCACTGCCCCGTATCCTAACTCGCACCAAGTCCCGTTCACCCATCATCCCTGTACTCGCTGACCTAAATTGGCTTCCAATCCGGCAACGCATCGATTAAAAAATTCTCATCCTCATTTTCAAATCCCTCCATGGCCTCGCCCCTCCCTGTCTCTGTAACATCCTCCAGCCCCACAACTCCCCCCCCCCCCCGAGGTCTCTGCATTCCTCCAACTCTGGCCTCTTGTGTATCCTCCACACCCTTCGCCACGCCATTGGCGGCCGTGCCTTCAGCCGTCTAGACCCTAACCTCTGGAACTCCCTCCCTAAACCTCCGCCTCTCCACCTGTCACTCCTCTCTTAAACCGCTTCTTAAAACCTGCTTCTTTGACCAAGTTTTCGATCAAGCTTTCCTAGGACCCCAGCTATTCACAATATATATAAATGATCTAGACGAGGGAAGTAGATGTAATATCGCCAAGTTTGCAGACGACACAAAGCTGGGTGGGTGTGTGTGCTGTGAGGAGGATGCAGAGAAACTCCAGTATGATTTGGACAGGTTGGGTGATTGGGCAGAAACATGGCAGATGCAGTATAATGTGGATAAATGCGAGGTTATCCACTTTGGTGGCAAAAACAGGAAGGCAGATTATTATCTGAACGGCAATAGATTGGGAGAAGGGGAAGTGCAACGAGACCTGGGTGTCCTTGTGCACCAGTCGCTGAAGGTAAGCATGCAGGTGCAGCAGGCGGTTAATAAGGCAAATGGTATGTTGGCCTTCGTAGCAAGAGGGTTCGAGTACAAGAACAAGGATGTCTTGCTGCAGTTGTACAGGGCCTTGGTGAGACCACACCTTCAGTATTGTGTGCAGTTTTGGTCGCCTTATCTGAGGAAGGATGTTCTTGTCATGGAGGGAGTGCAGCGAAGATTCACCAGACTGATACCCGGGATGGCAGGAATGACGTATGAGGAGAGATTGGGTCGATTGGGCTTGTACTCGCTGGAGTTTAGAAGAATGCGAGGGGATCTCAGTGAAACTTATAAAATTCTAACAGGACTAGACAGACTGGATGCAGGAAGGATGTTCCCGATGGCGGGGGAGTCCAGAACCAGGGGTCATAGTCTAAGGATAAGGGGTAAGCCATTTAGGACAGAAATGAGGAGGAATTTCTTCACCCAGAGAGTGGTGAACCTGTGGAATTCTCTACCACAGAAGGCAGTGGAGGCCAATTCATTAAATATATTCAAGAAGGAGTTGGATATATTTCTTAAGGCTAAAGGGATCAAGGGATATGGGGAGAAGGCAGGGACAGGGTACTGAATTTGGATGATCAGCCATGATCGCATTGAATGGCGGAGCAGGCTCGAGGGGCCGAATGGCCTACTCCTGCTCCTATCTTCTATGTTTCTATGTACCTGTCCTAATGGCTCGCCGTCAATTTGTTGTCTGAGTTATGCTCCTGCGAAGCATCCTTGGGACATTTTAGTACATTGAAGGTGCTGCATGAATGCAAGCTTTTGTCATTGTTGTTGTGGTGGAGAAGTTCCAAAGTTCCAGCCTCCGACGTAATGAGGGGAATTGTTCTAAGATGCAGGGAGCCCATCCCTATAACTTAGCCCAATCTGGCTTAGATCAACTGGCTCACCACAGACCACGCACATGCCATCCGAATGCTTCACTGTGGGCAGGCCGCTTCCAAGCAGAGCCAGTGGGAGAATTGACCGTCTGTTAGTCAAGACAACCCAAAGACCTTTGGGACCAGATACCTCACGCAGTCTCGTGTGCAACTATTTCTAGCCTCGTCCACCGCAGTTTGTAAAAGACACATTTTCTATATTAAATCAAGCAGTTGGCGCAAAGTTTACAAATAAACCCTCACGCAGAAAGAGCATCAACAGAGATGGTTTTGGAAAATACCCAGCACGCAATACGGATGTGATGAGAAGCCTTAACCACACCAACATGCAGACCTCATGAGCGATTAGAACCGATTTCTCCATGTGTTAGAAGTGAAGCTTTGACCTTCTGCCTCTATAGTTTCTCCAAACAATAGGCAGAGGCATCAGAGAAGGTCAATTTACTCAGCTTTGATCTTGAATCAATGAACAGTGTCTATTAATCAACAACTTGCATTTACATAGAGCCTTAAGCATAGTAAAACATCCCAAGGCGCTTCACAGGAGCGTTTATAAAACAAAATTTGACATCGAGCCACATAAGGAGATATTAGGGTGGGTGACCAGGAGCTGGGTCAAAGAGGTAGGTTTTAAGGAGCGTCTTAAAGGAGGAGAGAGAGGCGGGGAGGTTTAGGGAGGGAATTCCAGAGCTCAGGGCCCGGGCAGCTGAAGGCATGGCCGCCAATGGTGGAGCGATTATAATCAGGGATGCGCAAGAGGCCAGAATTGGAGGAGCACCGAGATCTCGGGGGGGGGAGGTTGTTGGGCTGGAGGAGATCACAGAGATAGGGAGGGGCGAGGCCATGGAGGGATTTGAAAACAAGGATGAAAATGTTTTAATCGAGGCATCGCCAGACCAAGAGCCAATGTAGGTCAGCGAGCACAGGGGTGATGAGTGAATGGGACTTGGTACAAGTTAGGACACGGGCAGCGAGCACAGGGATGATGGGCGAACGGGACTTGGTGCGAGTTAGGACACGGGCAGCAGGGTTTTGAATGAGCTCAAGTTTACGTAGGGTAGAAGGTGGGAGGCCGGCCCGGAGAGCGTTGGAATAGTCAAGTCTAGAGGTAACAAAGGCAGGGATGAGAGTTTCAGCAACGGATGAGCTGAGGCAAGGGCAGAGACAGGTGGGGGCAGTTATTCTCCATATTGGGGCAGTAATTCCTCCCCAAACGCGTGAGTACGGAAGGGGTACTCACGTGTCTGGCCGGATGAAATGCCGGTTTTCAGCATGCACAGCGCATGCGCTGAAAACCGGCATTTCCTCTCCTCTAACCCAAGAGTTGAAGAGGCTAGCGCATGCGCTGTAGGGGGCAGTGCCTGCGTCTTGGATTTCCTCTGTTTTGGGGGATTTGCGCATGTGTAAAGGCCTCCGGTCTTTACGCTTGTAAAAAGCACACGTAAGTATTTATTTTTACAGGTAAGTGGTGTTTTAGTGTAATTTAGAATTTTTTTTTCCACAGGTTTATTATTTTAAAGAATCTACAATAAGGTAAGTTTAGTTTTAGACCCTTTTTATTAAAAATTTATTTTTTTCAAAAAAAATAATTATTGTTTAAATTATTTTTTTTAACTTATTTATACTTAATTTAATGATTGGGATGTTTTTTAAATTTTTATTTAAAGTTTAAATAGTGTTTTGGGCCCTCGTAGTTTTCATGAGTTTGACAGTAGTTACTCTCAAACTCATGAATGAACCTTCCCCTCCCCTGATTGGTTGTACAGTGCTCACCTGATCCCAGCCGGCACATCGCACTAACTACGCCGCTGGGTCAGGTAAGCACTGCGCGCTGACATCAGAACCAGGCCACTGACAGGAAATGCAAGCAGGCCCGGGCTTCAGATGTCAGCGCGCAGGGTGAGTGCAGATCGGGGGCTTGCACGCGCGGCAAGCCCCCGACACCAAGTTCTGGGCCAATATGTATAGTGCCTGCGAAAGAAAGAAAGAGAGAAAGAATGAAAAAAAAAGTGTTGTATTTCTATAGCGCCTTTCACAACCTCAAGAGATCCCAGTGCGCTTTACAGCCAATGATGTACTTTTGAAATGTCGCAACTGTTGTAATGTTGAATCATAGGCAGTGAGGGGTGCCAGTAGATCTGTGCCCTTTCTTAAGAGAAGACCAAGTGGAGAGAAACAAAGCAATGATGTTGGAGAGGCTCATTCTGTTATGTTCATTAATAACTAGACATTCTTATTATGAACACAGCTAGCTTTTGCTAGACACTTTTATTGAGCACATGTGGACTTGTACAGCATCTTGTAGAGGCTTCCATCTTGACTGCTGCCTTGTGGGTAGCCTAGCCTCATGGGTAATGTAGTCTTAATATAATATATAGCTGGGTAGTGTAGTCTTATACATACAGCTATATACAGCCCTACGGCTCCACCTAGTGTTCACTATAGAATGACATGCTATTGATCACTACAATTCCATTTGGACCATCGAAAATAGCCTCAGCGCAATTCTGGTGTTTTCAGCCTAAAATCAAAAGAATCCGAGCATAAACCGACCTCTTTGACCCAGCTTTTGGTCTTCTGTCCCTAATATCTCCTTATGTGGCTGGGTGTCAAATTTTGTTTGATAATCGCCCCTGTGAAGCGCCTTGGGACGTTTTACTACGTTAAAGGCGCTATATACAAATACAAGTTGTTGTTGAATAATAGTTCCTTGATTCGAGATCAAAGCTGAGTAAATATAGTCTGTCACCGGCTAATTCTTTGTCACACAAAGATCGTGACGCGACTGTCTGCTCCAACCTCTTTAACTGAACTCGCGGGAAACCATATGGAAGGCGGCAGGACGCCACGCACGGTAGCGTGAGTGTACTAGACTTTATTCCAAAATGTATTCATTCACGGGATGTGGGTGTTGCTGGCGCCGGCAGACTGGTGCTGTGTAGAGGCGTGATGATTAAAACAAGGATTAGGAATCTCCTCGAAGCTTGTGGAATATGGACTGAAGCCATGGTCTGGTTGTGGTTGGGAAAACAGAGTACATTGGGATTAATCTTTCAAAGGGAGTTCGGGGGTGTGTTGGTATTTGCAGAGGGGGGGGGGACGACTTAATTAACAGGGAGGGTGATGTCACATTCACCACTTTTGCAAAAGCTCAGTTCCTGGGACTCCCTGCTCCCAAAATTCCGCTAATGTGCCACCATATTAAAGAAAGGTAGCACCTTCCACAACCTCAGCGTGTCCCAGTGCCGTCTTTCGGATGAGACGTTAAACCGAGGCCCCGTCTGCTCCCTCAGGTGGATGTAAAAGATCCCACGGCCACTATTTTGAAGAAGAGCAGCGGGAGTTCTCCCTGGTGTCCTGGGGCCAATATTTATCCCTCAACCAACATCACTAAAAAACAGATTATCTGGTCATTATCACATTGCTGTTTGCGGGAGCTTGCTGTGCGCAATTGGCTGCTGCATTTCCCACATTATAACAGTGACTACATTTCAAAAAGTACTTCACTGGCCGGAAAGCACTTTGGGACGTCCTGAGGTTGTGAAAGTCACGATAGAAACACAAGTTCTTTCTTTCATTTTCTTTCTTTATTTAAAGTGAATAAAACAACTAAATTCTCAGGATTAGATAGTAGTTCGATGAAAATTGTTTAAGGGGCGTTTCCTGAGTGCAGAATTGGTTATTACCAATAATCCTTTGTTTAATTGTAATGCTATTTTGTTGCTGGTATTTCCTTTAATAGAAATGCTATTTTGTTGCTGGTATTTCCTTTGTTTAATAGAAATGCTATTTTGTTGCTGGTATTTCCTTTGTTGTGTTCCTCTCTGTCTAAAGTCCGCTACAACCACCCAAGAACACGGGGTCTGCTTTACAGCAGCTAATACTGACATTGGCAAGTGATCATTCATGGGTGCAAACATCTGGCAGGAGCCTGAACACAACACTCTCAAACACAATGGAAAGAAGGGGAACCTCCCACACTTATTGGGACAATTCTGACAGAGACAACTACGAGGAACAGAATGATTGCTAACAGACCTTCTTGCCATTGTAAAGCAGTAAACAGTACCTTGGAGTTTCGACAAGGGCTGCACACATGTACTTAATGATAGTCAAATGAGGGTAGTGCGTTTGATATAGTGTATATGGATTTCAGCAAGGCTTTTGATAAGGTCCCACGTGGCAGACTGCTCACGAAAGGGAAAGCCCATGGGATCCAGGGCAAAGTGTCAAGTTGGATCCAAAATTGGCTCAGAGGCAGGAAACAAAGGGTAATGGTTGATGGGTGTTTTTGTGACTGGAAGGCTGTTTCCAGTGGGGTTCTGCAGGGCTCAGCACTGGGTCCTTTGCTTTTTGTGGTATATATCAATGATTTAGACTTAAATGTAAGGGGGTATGATTAAGAAGTTTGCAGACGATACTAAAATTGGCTGTGTGGTTGATAATGAAGAAGAAAGCTGTAGACTGCAGGAAGATATCAATAAATTGGTCAGGTGGGCAGAAAAGTGGCAAATGGAATTCAATCCGGAGAAGTGTGAGGTAATGCATTTGGGGAGGGCTAACAAGGAAAGGGAATACACATTAAATGGTAGGACACTGAGTAGTGTAGAGGAACAAAGGGACTTTGGAGTGCATGTCCACAGATCCCTGAAGGTAGCAGGACAAGTAGATATGTGGTTAAGCAGGCATATGGAATATTTGCCTTTATTAGCCGAGGTATATAATACAAGAGCAGAGGGGTTATGCTTGAACTGTATAAAACACTAATTAGGCCACAGCTAGAGTACTGCGTACAGTTCTGGTCACCACATTACAGGAAAGATGTGATTGCACTAGAGAGGGTACAGAGGAGATTTACGAAGGTGTTGCCTGGACCGGAGAATTTTAGCTATGAGGAAAGACTGGATCAGCTGGGGTTGTTTTCTTTGGAACAGAGGAGGCTGAGGGGAGACCTTATTGAGGTGTATAAAGTTATGAAGGGCATAGATAAAGTGGATAGAAAGGACCTATTTCCCTTAGCAGAGGGGTCAAAAACCAGGGGGCACAGATTTAACGTAATGGTGGAAGGTTTAGAGGGGATTTGAGGGAAAATCTCTTCACCCAGAGGGTGGTGGGGGTCTGGAACTCACTGCCTGAAAGGGTGGTAGAGGCAGGAACCCTAACCACATTTAAAAAGTACTTGGATATGCACTTGAAGTGTCATAACCAACAAGGCTACAGACCAAGAGCTGGAAAGTGGGATTAGGCTGGATAACTCTTTGTCAGCTGGTGAGGACCCGATGGGCCGAAATGGCCTCCTTCTGTGCTGTAAATTTCTATGATTCTAAAATTCCGATTGCAACATAGCGTGTTTCAGGAACTTATTTCTTTCCAAACCATGTCTATCTATAGAGTGATTCACCGACCAGCACCCACAGATACACCTTAGCACCAATTCTCTGACCCTTCAACCGTCCCTTCAACAGCTCCTTGCTACTTACAGCTCAGCATTGGTCAATTTTCCCTATTCGTGTCTACCTCTGTTCCTCTGTCTATCTCTCTCTCTATCTATCTATCTCTAGCTCTCTCTCTCTCTATCTCTCTATCTCTCTCTATCTCTCTCTCTCTATCTCTCTCTCTCTTTCTCTATCTCTCTCTGTCTGTCTGTCTATCTATCTGCCTGTCTGTCTGTCTGTCTATCTATCTATCTGTCTGTCTGTCTATCTATCTATCTATCTATCTATCTATCTGTCTGTCTGTCTGTCTGTCTGTCTGTCTGTCTGTCTATCTATCTATCTATCTATCTATCTATCTATCTATCTATCTATCTATCTATCTATCTATCTATCCATCTATCTGTCTGTCTATCTGTCTATCTTTGTGCCTCTTTCGCATATCTGTGGGTTGCTTGCTCTGATCAAAGATGTGATTTTGCTTGTGGTTGGTTAGTTACGTACTGGGGGTAATTTGGCCTTGGGTGATAGTGGAAATCTGTTGGTGTTGGATCAGCCACCGGTTATATATCTCTCCCCTTTGAACATACAGAAATAACGAGCAGGAAAGGACCAGATGGTCCATCAAGCCATCCCACACACATGATGGCTGGTGCATCACGAATAGACAGTTCTTCGCTCCCCCCGACCCCTTCTTCTTCCACGCTCCTTTCCCCCCCTCCTCCCCAAACTTCTGGGAGAGGCAAAAAAAATTGGGAAAAAACCTAGAGCCAATAAGGGAACAAAAAACTCTGGTAAATTCCTCTGCCACCCCATCAGGCGATTGAAACCAGTCCAGGAGATCACAAGGACCAAGAGTCCATTATCTGTTAACCCACTTACCGTCTGTACGATGCGATCTCTGCTCCAATGAATGGAAATGGAAATCGGGAGAGCTGTGTCACGGGTGGCGGAATCTCTGTTGCCCGTTTTACGCTCTTGCACAAAGTTAAAATTCTGCCATTAGTCAGAAAGGAGAAGTGTTGGCCCCTTTAACACCTGACACATTAAGTGACTGCAGAGTCCTCTGTGTGCTAACCAAGGACAGACCCTGGCCAGGAAGCCAGACACCGTGGGCTGGATTTTCATTGAGGAGGCAGGTAAGAGGTGGGACTACAACTTTTGGGGTTGTAGTCCCGCCTCCATCGAGTTCTAGCCAACCCACGTGATTTTCACTTGATGGACCTTGTTGAGTCCGCCCAGTGGGTTCAGCAGACCAACTAAGGGCCACCCGGCAACAGGTGACGTCACAGATTGACATTTTATCTGTCAAGACCTTTTGACAGATGAAATATCAGCGTTTGACAGCTGTTTGAAGCTGTCAAACACTGACAATCTGTACTCCAAGTTAATTCCTTCCTCTCAAGATGATTTAGAGATCTCCCCAGAACAGAAAGCTGAATGCTGCAATTTTTGACAGATCGCGGCCATTCTGCTTTCTGTGCCGGTGAGATGAGGGACTCCCGAGACCTGAAGGAAGGAAGGCTGTAAATGTAAGTAAAACTTCTTTAAACACTTTACACACACCAAACACACTTACCTCTGCACTCATGCACCCATCACTCACCTGAACACCGGACATCTCGACCCCTCCAAGCCCTTCATCCCAACGGTCTGCCTCGCTAACTTGGCGTGGTTTGGAGCCGTCGGGAATCCCACATTTCAACAACGAAAATAGGGATTAGGCTGAAAACTGCCTGTTAACTACATGTTAACAGGCAGTTATTTGGCACTAATCCCCTTCCCGCCTCGGGGAGGCAGGTCCCAGTGCGGGGCGGCTATCCGCCTCCTTTGAAACTGGCATGGAGAGGGGTTGGGGGTGGGATGGGGTCGGGACCCCCGATTTCAGGATTTTAACCCCCCACATGCCTCCAATCCCGACTCCATGGCCCAATGAAAATCTTGCCCCATCCCTCCAACAGCGGACTTCAAATATCAACTTCGGGAAACTTCGAGAAGCCTGGCCTTTCGACACAATTCGGTTGCAGGCATGGGTAGGACACTACGAGCAGACTGCCTTCCTTTTATTTTTAGCGTGGCCCCAGACAGCAGCCGATTTCATCTCTCTATAAACCTCCCCCTCTCCAGTCGCTCCACTTACGCTATTGATAGAAAACCTTGCTGCTTCCAGTACAGAAGAGAAGAAAGGGCTTGCATTTACACAGTGACTTTCACGACCGGCCATCCCAACGTGGTTTACAGCCAATGAAGTACTTTTCTAAAGTGCAGTCACTGTTCTAATGTAGGAACTGCTGCAGCCAATTTGCGCACAGCAAGCTCCCGCAAACAGCAATGTGATAATGACCAGATCATCTGTTTTCTTTTAGTGATGTTGTTTGAGGGATCAATATCAGCCAAGACACCGGGGAGAACTCCTCCGCTGCTCTTCTTCGAAATAGTGGCCGTGGGATCTTTTACCTGAGAGGGCAGACAGGGCCTCGGTTTAGCATCTCATCTGAAAGTCAGTGTAATGATCAATAACATGTCATTCTATAGTGGACACTAGGTGGAGCTGTAGAGCTGTGTAGAGCTGTATATAGCTGTATGTATAAGACTACACTACCCAGCTGTATATATATTAAGACTACATTACCCATGAGGCACTAGGCTACCCACAAGGCAGCAGTCAAGATGGAAGCCTCTACAGATACTGTACCTAGTCCACATGTGCTCAATAAAAGGTCTAGCAAAAGCTAGCTGCGTTCATAATAAGAATGTCTATTTATTAATGAACATAACAGTCGGCACCTCCGACAGGGCAGCGCTCCCTCAGCACTGCACTGGGAGTGTCGGGCTAGATTGTGTGCTCAAGTCTCTGGAGTGGGACTTGAACCCACGACCTTCTGACTCACGGGCGAGAGAGCTGCCCACTGAGCTGCGGCTGCTAAGATTCGACACACAAAGGGCGGTAGAAGTTTGGAACTCTCTTCCGCAAACGGCAATTGATGCTGCATCAATTGTTAATTTAAAATCCGAGATTGATAGAATTTTGTTAACCAAAGGTATTAAGGGATATGGGGCCAAGGTGGGTATATGGAGCCAGGTCACAGATCAGCCATGATCTCACTGAATGGCGGAACTGGCTCGAGGGGCTGAATGGCCTACTCCTGTTCCTACGGCCGACAACATAAGCTTATTGTAGTCTGTTGGGAGCCAAACTAACATCTGCTGCAATAACAACAGAAAACGCTGGAAATACTCAGCAGGCCAGGCAGCATCCGTGGAGAGAGAAACAGAGTTAACGTTTCTGGTCGGTGACCCTTCATCAGAACTGGAAAAAGCTGGAGATGTAACAGATATTAAGCAGGTGCAGAGACGGGGGTGGGGGGGGGGAAGGAATTGAAGGAATAATCTGTGCTTTTGTAAGAGGCAGGAAACATAAAATGTTGCAAATGGGAATGGCAAAATCATACAGCATGAAAAATGGGGGCAGGGGTTATAGTTTGAAATTGTTGAACTCAATGTTGAGGCCAGAAGGCTTTAAAGTGTCTAATCAAAAGAGGAGGTGCTGTTCCTCGAGCTTACGTTGAGCTACATTGGAACAATGTAATAGACCGAGGACAGAGAGATCAGAGTGGGAGTGGAGCAGAGAATTAAAGTGACAGGCGACCGGAAGCTCAGGGTCACCCTTACGGACTGAACGGAGGTGTTCCGCAAAGCGGTCGCCCAATCTGCGTTTGGTCTCCCCAATGTAGAGGAGACCGCTGTTTTGATTTCTTTTTGGGTTCAATAAAGACTCATTTCTGAAAGAGAATGTTGTTTAATCTAAAGTCTTGTTCAAGACTTTCTACAGCTTTTTACAGAACACACTATGCTGTGATGCATCTAGAATGAAACTGAAAGTAAAACTTCTCTGGACTGCTTGTCTCTCACATGACCTCTGCTGGTCAGGCACAGGTAATCAAAAACACAGACAAATATGCTGTAAGGCATAAGTAATCAAGCACAGACAAATATCATCACTATTTGCTGATATCATTACATCTCCCTTTCTTAAAACAAAAGTATTTTACTTTTAACTAACAACATTTAATGAACTTACATCATCATTATCATGATCAAGGTTTTTTACCCTTGCTTTGTGTGTTCACATGAAATATGTCAATACACTAGAACTTGAAGAAAGAATAAGATAACATTACTTCCTTCTATAACAATAGTCCTTAAATTTGCTCAATGAGTCTCTCAGGAGGCTTCACGTGTCTTGAGGATTTTCTGATTGATTGTCCTTGAATCTGAGTTGTTGCCTCAGATGATTGGTTCTCAGCTGTGTGATCAGGTTGTTCAACAGTATCAGTCTCTTGACCTGCTGTGGCTGGTCCCATGAGAAGATCTCGACGATTTCTTCTCAGAACAGCACCCTCATCTGTCTGAATGGTGTATGATCTTGGTTGAACTTCACTCAGGACAGTTCCCTTCTGAGTCCATGTGTTTGTTTTGTCTTTCAACCTTACTTGGTCACCAGTGTGGAGTTCAGGTAGGTTTTGTGTTCCTCTGTCATAGTAGTACTTTTGCTTTTCTTTCTGTTGCTCTTTGAACTTCCTCACTTTCTCCCCCTCTTTTGTTTTCAGGAGGTTCTCCGGGATGGGTAGGTTTGACCTTAGCCGACGTCCCATCAGGAGTTGGGCTGGTGACATACCACACTCGAGCGGCGTTGTGCGGTATACAAGCATGCTTTGGTAGAAGTCAGTTCCACTGTCTTTTGCCTTGTACATCAGTCTTTTCACTGTCTGGACCGATTTTTCCACTAGTCCATTGGACTGTGGATAGTGAGGACTTGACGTTGTGTGGACAAAGTCCCACTCTTTGGCAAAGTGTCGGAAATTTGCATTGTTAAACTGGGGTCCGTTGTCTGTGAAGACCTCGCTTGCCACGCCATGTCTGGAGAATATGGCTTTCATACTTCTTATCACAGCTTCTGCAGTGGTGGTGTACAGTCTACAAACCTCTGGATACAGGGAGTAATAGTCTGTGACGACAAGATAGTCCTTCCCTTGACATACGAATAGGTCAGTGCCTACCTTCTGGTAAGGTCTGTCTGGTGCTGGGTGTGGCTTTAGTGGTTCTACCGGATTGCTTGCTCGATATTTCAGGCATATTGTGCAGTTTGACACCTCATTTGTCACATCTTGGTTGATTCGTGGCCAGTACATCGCCTCTCATGCTCTTTTCTTACACTTTTCGATTCCCAGATGTCCTCCATGGATCTTTTTTAGCATCTCTCTTCTCAGACTCTTTGGGATAACTATTTTACTTCCTTTGTAGATGATGTCTTCGACCACTGATAGTTCCACCCTGCAGATCCAGTACTCTGCTATATCAGGTGAGCAGTCTTGCTTCATGTTGGGCCATCCATCCAAGATGCTTTTTCTCAGTCGTCTCATTGTTTCATCTTTGTTTGTCTCAGTCTTTATGAGCTCCATTTTTGCATCTGCTATGGGCAGTGCACTTGTGATCATGTCCACGTAGGCGTTCACTTTTTCATCCATTGTGGTGTTTGCGGGCTCACTTGGGTCAACAGCTCTGGACAACGTGTCTGCTGTATACATCAGCTTACCCGGTGTGTACGCAACATTCAGTGTATAGCGTTGCAGCCTGATCATCATTCTTTGTATTCTAAGCGGACAGCTATTCAGTGGCTTTTGGAACAATGCAATCAAGGGCTTATGGTCAGTCTCTACACTGATTGCTTGTCCTGCCACAAACTGGTGAAATCTTTCACAGCCGTATGTGATGCTGAGCAGCTCCTTTTCTATTTGAGCATATCGCGTCTCCGCGTCTGTCACTGAGCGCGATGCATATGCAATAGGTTGCCAGTAGTCATATTGTTGCAGAAGAACGGCACCGAGCCCACTCTGTGATGCATCTGATGATATCTTGATGGGTCTCGCTGGGTCATAAAACCTCAGAACTGGTTCCTCTGTGAGCAGTTTCTTTAGATCGCTCATGACTTCTCATGCTCATGATTCCATTCCCATTCTATGTTCTTTTCAGTTAGTCTTCTCAGTGGCGCTATTTTTTCTGAGAGGTTGGATATGAATTTACCCATGTAGTTGATCATTCCATTAAACCTCTGCACGTCCTTTTTGCATTGTGGCCTTGGCATATTCTCAATGGCGGACACCTTTCTGGGATCTGGTCTGATGCCCTCACTGCTAAGGATATCTCCCACGAATGTCAGTTCTGTCACCCCGAGCTGGCATTTCTCTCTATTCAGCTTCAGGTTTGTTTTCCTTGTTGCTTCCAGCACTTTTTTCAGTCTCTCGTCATGCTCAGTTCTCGTGGTTCCCCATACTATGATGTCATCCATTGATGTATCAACTCCCTCCAGGTGCTCATAGATCATATGGATAGTCTTGTGATACACTTCAGGAGCTGAGGCAATGCCAAATGGTAACCTTAGGAATCTGTATCTGCCAAATGGAGTGTTGAACGTGCACAGTCTTGAACTTGCTTTGTCCAGCTTCATCTGCCAAAATCCTGAGGACGCATCTAACTTGCTGAAATATTTTGCATTTGCAAACTGTGCCATGATTTCCTCACGTGTAGGAAGCTTGAAGTGCTCTCTCTTTATTGCTCTGTTTAGATCTCTTGGATCCAGGCAAATTCTGAGCTTTCCATTCTTTTTGTCCACTACGACGAGGGAACTCACCCACTCAGTTGGCTCATCTATCTTCTGAATCACGTTCAGGCTTTCCATCCTGTCCAACTCTGCCTTCAGTTGCTTTTGAAGAGCAAACGGAACTTTTCTGCATGGATGTATGACCGGTGTCATACTTTTATCTACTCTGATCGTGTGTTCTCCTGGAATGCAGCCTAGACCCTTAAATAGGTCTTTGTACTCTTTCATGAGTTCATCATAGACTGTCTCTCCTTCGCTTTCCACAACGAGGACTCTCTTTACCAGGTTCAGTCTCTCACAGGCTTTTAAACCTAGTATGGCTTGCACATCCTTTGGCACCACGATTAATGCTAGCGTGTGCTCTCTGTCCTTGTGTGTTACTTTGACAATGCATTTTCCTTTCACTGGTATATCAGTACCTGAGTATCCGGTCACTTTCACTTGTATTCCATGTAACTTTGGTCTGGGTCTAATTCTCTTAAAATCGGTCTCTGATATCACATTAACTTGTGCTCCAGTATCCAATTTAAATGGAATGTGTATGTCATTCACTTTTAGTGTCAACATCCAGTCTCTTTCTTTTTTGTTTTCAGACACAACATCTACATTGAATTCCTCTATCTCGCTTTCATCTACTGTATGGACCTTGCTTTGTTGCGCTTGGTTCTTACAGCAACGGGCATAATGGTTGTTTTTGTTGCATCTATTGCATGTTTTACCATATGCTGGACACTTTCTTGGTGGATGCTGTGTACCGCATCGACTACATGACTTCCGATTGTCCCTTTCATTTTCGTTTGCTGGCCACGTCTCTTTTTTCACATTGGCGCTCTCTTTGTTAAACGGTTTGTATCCGTTCGTTCTCACTGCATCCACGTTGCAGCTACTGTCACTGAACACAGCTCCTTTGCCTGCAACTTCACAGTCTCTGTAACCCTACACAGTGCTATGGCTTTTCCCAGGTCTAGATCTTGCTCTCTTAGCAGTCTTTCCCTTAGACCATTATCTCGAATACCATACACCAGTCTGTCTTTTATCAGCGAGTCTGTGAGTCCCCCAAATTCACACGATTTGCTCCGGTTTCTCAGTTCAGTCACATACTGATCAATAGTCTCGCCGATTTTCTGTACACATGTGAAAAATTTGTGCCTCTCAAAGGTCACGTTGCGTTTAGGTATGCAGTAGGCCTCAAACTGTTCCATTATTTTATCTAGCTTCATTTTGTCTCCATCAACAGCGAATGTGAAGTTATTATACACCTCCAGCGCTTCATCACCCACGACATGCAAGAACAGTGACGATTTCTGTTTATTACTTTTCTTGTAAGCTCCGATTGCCGCTAAATACAACTCTAAACGTTGTTTGAACCGTCTCCAATTTTCAGCCACATTACCTGTTAATTGAAGCGTCGCCGGTGAGTGTAAACCTTCCATTTTTTCACTTCGTTAACTATTCTCTAATGGTAAGCAACGATGTTCTCTTCTGGCTTGCTAATATGTGGAGAGCTGATTTCGCTTACTTGCCACAACTGCTTTCACTGTCCCATCAAGTTGCTAACTTCAGATTTTTTCTCTTTCAGCCACTTCTGACATCATGTTTTGATTTCTTTTTGGGTTCAATAAAGACTCATTTCTGAAAGAGAATGTTGTTTAATCTAAAGTCTTGTTCAAGACTTTCTACAGCTTTTTACAGAACACACTATGCTGTGATGCATCTAGAATGAAACTGAAAGTAAAGCTTCTCTGGACTGCTTGTCTCTCACATGACCTCTGCTGGTCAGGCACAAGTAATCAAAAACACAGACAAATATGCTGTAAGGCATAAGTAATCAAACACAGACAAATATCATCACTATTTGCTGATATCATTACAACCGTATCGTGAGCAGCGAATACTAAATTGCAAGAAGTACAAGTAAATCGCTGTATCACCTGGAAGGGGTGTTTGGGGCCCTGGACAGTGGGAAGGGAGGAGGTAAAAGGGCAGGTGTTGCATCTCCTGCGCTGGAACGGGAAGGTGCCGGGCGAAGGGGAGGGGCTGTTGGGGGTGATTGAGGAGTGGACCAGGGTGTCGCGGAGGGAGCGGTCCCTTCGGAATGCTGAAAGGGGAGGTGAGGGGAAGATGCGTTTGGTGGTGGGCTCACGCTGGAGGTGGCGGAAATGGCGCAGGATGATCCGTTGTAACATCTGCTGCATCCTTTCAAATGACCCAACAATGGCGGCTTCTCTCAGGGAGACAGCGACTGCTGTGCTGATCGCTTAAAGTCTTTTTAGTTCTACTTCCCAAGGAGGTTTTTGTTTCATAATTATTAAGTATCGAGAGGAATTTTCTCGGCCTGGGTGATGTGTTTCATGGGCTGCTAGTATGAATATTGCTGTGACTTTTTTTTTAACCTCTTCCTCCTCCCAAGCCCACAGCGGGCGGAGACGACCTTGCATACTGTTGTCTAATTATCATCTGGAGCACACAATCAGGGCTCCAGACGGCGGGATATGGAACAGAAGCCAGTGTTCAGTGAAGGGTAGTAGGAGGGGAGTTCAAGGCTCACCGATCTTATCTGAACAGGTCATCAAGCTGGGCCGGCGAACTATCAAGTGACTTTAATCACATTGTAACTTACCACAAGGGTTCATTAAAGTCTACACTCCATGCACAGCTTTGCAGACAATGAGACAGCAATGAGTCCATGTCTCGTCTTTTTATACTGCAGATCTCAATCTCCCAGCCAACCCCTTTAGGTTGAACAAAAAGAAAAAAAAGTAATACTTGCATTTCCATAGCGCCTTTCACGACCACCGGACGTCCCAAAGCGCTTTACAGCCAATGCAGTACTATTTTTTTTGAAGTGTAGTCACTGTTGTAATGTGGGAAATGCAGCAGCCAATTTGCGCACAGCAAGCTCCCACAAACAGCAATGTGATAATGACCAGATCATCTGTTTTTTAGTGATGTTGATTGAGGGATAAATATTGGCCCCAGGACACCGGGGAGAACTCCCCCTGCTCTTCGTCGAAATAGTGGCCGTGGGATCTTTTACGTCCACCTGAGGAGGCAGACGGGGCCTCGGTTTAACGTCTCATCCGAAAGACGGCACCTCCGGCAGTGCAGCACTCCCTCAGCACTGCACTGGAGTGTCGTATTCCGCCTCTCACTATCGCACCAGCCAGTCTCAGAGCTGGTTACACTGTGCTGGTCACAGGTGTGAGATTATCAGTCATGAGGCGTCGCACCCATCCCGCGAGTATAAATACATGGTCGAAACACATAATCCTGGCCTGACGCTCCCAGTGCAGGACTGAGGGTGTACCACACAGTTGGAGGTGCCGTCTTTCAGATGAGATATTAAACTGAGGCCCCGTCTGCTCTCTCAGGTGGACGTAAAAGATCCCACGGCACTATTTCGAAGAAGAGCTGGGGAGTTCTCCCCGGTGTCCGGGCCAATATGTATCCTTCAACCAACATCACTAAAGAACAGATTATTTGGTCATTTATCACATTCCTGTTTGTGGGAGCTTACTGTGCGCAAATGTGGCTGCTGCGTTTCCCTATATTACTATATAGTGACTGTGTCATGAAACTTATCGTTCATGAAGAAATGACTCATGAAATAACACTGGGCGGCCAGCTGGTGGCGCCGTCCAAAGAGTATAAGTACTCGGGCGTGGGCCCAGCTTGCCCAGGGCGTTTTTGTAACCAGGAACTAGTGATGTACAGGAAAAGTTCTGATATCCGGCACCGACGGGACCGGCGTGTTGCCGATCTATCAAAAGTGCCGGACATGCAAAGTCAACGTTGAAGCATACGGAGATGAAAATCTCCGTATTTGACAACAAACACTGTTGCTCAGCAACAGCTCGTAAACACTCGGCCCGTACCTTGAAGCGTCTCTGAAGCTGTTGCGAAGCTCCAAAGACGCTTTCCAGAGCCTGCCTGTTAACAGAATGCTAGGAGAAGAAAAAAAAACGAACTAAAACGGCTGCTGATTTCTGCCGTTAGAGCAAAGTTTCCGGCCATACAACCTCCGGATAAACCAAAGTTTCCTGTAACTAGAATCTCATGGTTGTGAAACAGTTGATTAAGGCCTTGTTTTATACTCAACCAAATGCTTAGTGAGTTTTCTTACGTCAGACTGCATGTCAAAAAGTGTTTCATTGGCTGTAAGTAGGTTTGGGATGTGAAAGGCACTATATAAGTTCAAGGTTTTTTTCCCCTTTATATTGCACCAGTCACACTCTTTCTCTCCTCCTTCTGACCTTTTACCTCTTCTTCTCATCTTTCTTTTTCTCTCTTTCCCTGTCTTCCTTTGTCTACATTTCCCTTTCTCTCCCATATCCTGCCTGGCTGTGGCATTTCTGTCTCCCGGAACGTTGCTAAAGAGCCAGCTCTTGACCTCTGTGTGAAAGAATGACTTTGCGATCCAGAAAGCTCCCTCTCACTTTAGAGATTCTCGCCAATTGTAGAATTGTTGGTCAGCTAAGCTTTACAACAACAACAGCCTCCATTTACGGAGCGTCTTTGATCTAAACTGTCCCAAGGTGCTTCACTAAGGCAAAAAAACACAGACAGCGATCAGTGGTGGGAGAAGTGTTTGGGAAGGTGATCACTGAAGCAACGCCTCGATTTCAAAATTCTCATCCTCATGTGCAAATCCCTCCTTGGCCTCGCCCCTCCCTATCTCGGGAATCTCCTCCAGCCCCACAATCCCCCCCGAGATCTCTGCGCTCCTCCAATTCTGGCCTCTTGAGCGTCCCCGATTTTAATCGCTCTGTCATTGGCTGCCTGAGCCCTAAGCCCTAAGCTCTGGATTCCCCTCCATAAACCTCTCCGCCTCTCTCTCCTCCTTTAAGACGCTCCTTAAAACCTACCTCTTTGAATAAGCGTTTGGTCACTGTTGTATGAACGCATTCAAGCATAGAACCAGGCAGACAGGCTCATAACTGTGATGTTCTCTTTATTCTCTAAAATAGCTGACTGCTGCTTTCCCGGGTAATTCCCATAATGCAATGCACATTACATTACCGTATTAACTGGTGTTAAACTCGCACATTACATTACCGTATTGACTGGTGTCAAACTCGCAATCAATACACGACAGTCACCTGTCCTAAAATCTCATTATGTGGCTCTGTGTTAATTTTTTTTGTCTTATAATACTCCTGTGAAGCACCTTGGGACATTTCACTATGTTAAAGGCGCTATGTAAATACAGTGTTGCTTTGGTCAAGGCGGTAGGTTTGAGAAGAGTTTCGAAGATAAGGAGAGACGTTGTAGATGCTGGGGGATCAATTGAAAGTTGCTCGAGAGATTGTTGCTGGGTGAGGGCATCAAGGGCCAAAAGTGGGAACGTGGAGTTGAGGTACAGATCAGCCATGATCTGATCGAATGGCGGAGCAGGCTCGAGGGGCTGAACGGCCTCCTTCTATTAGCAAGGGCAGAGGCCCAGAGTGAGGCTCCGGGACCCGAGGCGGAGAGGAATGAGACAGGGCTGTGTCGGAGGGCAGAGACCTCGCGACGAGCTGAAGGAGGTTTCAGGGATGGGGAGGGGGGTGGGGGGTGAGGCCCTGGAGGGATCTGTGCCAGAACTGTGAACATTTACAGGCAGAAGTGCTTTACTTTCCCGTCTGTTACTTTTTAAAGCAAACTTAAGCAACTGAAAGACTTGCATTTCTATAGCGCCCTTCACGACAGAAGTATGTTCCAAAGTGTTTATAGCCAATGAAGTATCGACACTGTTGTAATGTAGGAAACGCAGCAGCCAATTTGCACACAGCAAGCTCCCACAAACAGCAATGTGATAAATGAGCATATAATCTGTTTTAGTGATGTTGGTAGAGGGATAAACGTTGGCCAGGTACAGCAGGCGAAACTCCCCTGCTCTTCATCGAAATAGGGCCATGGGATCTTTTACATTTGCCTGAGAGGGCAGAGGAGGCCTCGGTTTAACGTCTCATCTGAAAGACGGCACCTCCGACAGTGCAGCACTCCCTCAGTACTAGCACTGGGAGTGCCAGCCTGGATTATGCGCTCACAGGTTTCTGGAGATGGGACTTGAACCCACTGACCTTCGGATACAGAGAGCAAGAGTGCTACCCACTGGGCCATGGCTGACAGCTGGCTCTGGGCGGTTTAAGAGTGTGGACACTAACAGCGCGCGCGCTGTCAAAACAGCTGCCGTTAACCACCTGGGAGCTGCGATCCTCGGATTCTCAGCCTGGCAATATAAACACATCACAGCTGGCTGCAGCGGAATACCGAAGCTGCCAATGTGAGATCAGTAACTACAGTATAAACGGCTGATATCTGACTGCAGAATCAGGATGAGGCAACCATGAGCAGCAGCATTCCAAGGCTGATGTTCCCAGGGTCAAGGCCTGCAGTGCTGGGGGGGAATAGCTGGTAATCTACGCTTGTGCGCATCCTTAGAATCCTTTCCTCAACCGAATCAGCACCAAATTCCTTCTTAAACGAGTTAATCAACAGTTATCGATTAATTGTGCGACTGCTTTGATTCCATGGCCGTGGCTCAGTGGGCAGGACTCTCGCCTCGGAGTCAGAAGGTCGTGGGTTCAAGTCCCACTCCAGAGACTTGAGCCCATCATCCAGGCTGACACTCCCAGTGTAGTGCTGAGGGAGTGCTGCACTGTCGGAGGTGCCGTCTTTCGGATGAGACGTTAACCCGAGGCCCCGTCTGCTCTCTCAGGTGGATGTTAAAGTTCCCTTGGCCACTATTTCGAAGAAGAGCAGGGGAGTTCTCCCCGGTGTTCTGGGGCCAATATTTATCCCTCAATCAACATCACTAAAAAAATGATCTGTTCATTATCACATTGCTGTTTGTGGGACCTTGCTGTGCACAGATTGGCTGCCATGTTTCCTACATTAAAACAGTGACTACACTTCAAAAGTATTTAATTGGCTGTAAATTACTTTGGGTTGTCCTGAGGTCATGAAAAACACTGTATACAACAACAATTTGCATTTCTATAGCACCTGTAATGTATTAAAAACGCTCACAGGAGCGTAATCAGTAAAGGTTGACACCGAACGAAAGAAGGAGACATTAGGATGGGTGACATAAGCTTGGTCAAAGTTATAGGTATTAGTGAGCGTCTTAAAGGAGGCACGTGAGGTGGAGAGGTTTAAGGAGGAAATTCCAGAGCTTAGGGCCTAGACGGCTGAAGGCACGGCCGCCAATTGGTGGGCCAAGGAATCGGCGACGCTCAAGAGGCCAGAATTGGAGATAGGGAGGGGCGAGGCCATGGAGGAGGGATTTGAAAATGAGGATGAATATTTTAAATTCGAGGAGTTGGTAAACCGGGAGCCAATGTAGGTCAGCGAGCACAGGGGGCGATGGGTGAACGGGACTTGCTGCGAGTTAGGATACGGGCAGCAGAGTTCTGGATGAGCTTAAGTTTATGGAAGGCGGAAGCTGGGAAACCGGCCCGGAGAGCAGTGGAACAGTCGGGCTAAGGTGTTGGGAACCGAGCATTGCTCAGTGAGACCTCATTCCACAAAGAGGCTGGTGAGATCATTTTCACAGCGATAGCTTACATAGATACTTACATAGTATTTACAGCACAGAAACAGGCCATTCGGCCCAACCAGTCCATGCCGGTGTTTATGCTCCACTCGAGCCTCCTCCCGTCTTTCCTCATCTAACTCTCAGCATAACCCTCTATTCCCTTCTCCCTCAGATGCTTATCTAACCTCCCCTCATATGCTAGTCTCTTTTTTTTATTCGTTTATGGGATGTGAGCGTTGCTGGCAAGGCCAGCATTTATTGCCCATCCCTAATTGCCCTTGAGAAGGTGGTGGTGAGCCCACCTTCTTGAACAACTGCAGTCCGTGTGGTGAAGGTGCTCCCACAGTGCTGTCAGGGAGGGAGTTCCAGGATTTTGACCCAGCGACGAAGAAGGATCGGCTGATATACTTCTAAGTCAGGATGGTGTGTGACTTGGAGGGGAACTTGGAGGTAGTGGTGTTCCCATGCGCCTGCTGCCCTTGTCCTTCTAGGTGGTAGAGGTCGTAGGTTTGGGAGGTGCTGCCGAAGAAGCCTTTGGCGAGTTGCTGCAGTACAACTTGTAGATGGTACACACTGCAGCCACGGTGCGCTGGTGGTGGAGGGAGTGAATGTTTAAGGTGGTAGATGGGGTGCCAGTCAAGCGGGCTGCTTTATCCTGGATGGTGTCGAGCTTCTTGAGTGTTGTTGGAGCTGCACTCATCCAGGCAAGTGGAGAGTATTCCATCACACTCCTGATAGCGAGTTCCACATTCTCACCACCCTCTGAGTGACTATCTTATATTGATGGCCTCTTCCCCACAAGTGGGAAGACTTGTCTCTCTGTGTCTACTCGATCAAAACCTTTTAAAGACCTCTATTAGGTCACCCCTCACCTGTTCATCCTTTCCTGATAGATATACCCTCGCTGCAACATTTAATGTGACGCAGTCTCTCTCTCTCTCTCTCGCGAGGCAGATTTCACACAGGAAGCGCTCATGGTTGACAACCTCCATTGGAATTGCCCAATGGTGACAGAAGCCCAAGACGGCCCATCCTTCAAATTATTGTCACACATGAAATGAGAAGAGGTAAACATAAGAAATATAAGTAGTAATATCAGACTTTTACTGTGGTTGATCGACAACTGATCGACAACGCCTCTTTCACGCAGTGTGATGGGAAATCAGGCAGGGTCAGCGGGCGTGTCTCCCCCAAACTGCACACTCATAATCACGGCAGGCCCTCCAATTGAAAGGTAATAGCAGCCAGAGCCAAACCAAGCCAGGCCTCACCCTGACCAGTGCCAGCCTGATGTGTCCAACTGCCGGCTGGAGGAATGTGCATTTCATCCAGTGATGTGTGCGTGAGTTTGAATATCAGGAAGCTCATTCTGCATAAATTTTCAATAAATGCAGGGTGACTCGGAGGTGCAGAGCAGTCAGGGTCTGTTGATGGCTTTGATTCCCCTCCCAGTGCTGTGATATCAGATCTTGCACATGCCTGTCAGCATCTGGACACCCAGCTGGGTCACAGAGGGACGGGTGTATGTCTGAACTCCCACAGACCTAGTGAATGAAGTGTGTGTGTGTGTGAGAGTGTTAGTGAGAGTGTTAGTGAGAGTGTGGGTGAGTGAGAGTGTGTGTGAGAGAGTGAGAGTGAGTGTGAGAGAGTGAGAGTGTGAGTGTGTGTGTGTGAGAGAGTGAGAGTGAGTGTGAGTGAGAGTGTGGGTGAGTGAGAGTGTGTGTGAGAGAGTGAGAGTGAGTGTGAGAGAGTGAGAGTGTGAGTGTGTGTGTGTGAGAGAGTGAGAGTGAGTGTGAGTGTGAGTGAGAGTGTTAGTGAGAGTGTTAGTGAGAGTGTGGGTGAGAGAGTGAGAGTGAGTGTGAGAGAGTGAGAGTGTGAGTGTGTGTGTGTGAGAGAGTGAGAGTGAGTGTGAGTGTGAGTGAGAGTGTGTGTGAGAGAGTGAGAGTGAGTGTGTGAGTGAGAGTGTTAGTGAGAGTGAGTGAGTGAGAGTGTGTGTGAGAGAGAGTGTGTGTGAGAGAGTGAGAGTGTGAGTGTGTGTGTGTGTGTGAGAGTGTGAGTGTGAGTGTGTGTGTGTGTGTGAGAGTGAGAGTGAGAGTGTGAGTGTGAGTGAGAGTGTGTGTGAGAGTGTGAGTGAGAGAGTGAGAGTGTGTGTGAGAGAGTGAGAGTGAGTGTGTGAGTGAGAGTGTGTGTGTGTGTGAGAGTGAGAGTGAGAGTGTGAGTGAGAGTGTTAGTGAGAGTGTGGGTGAGTGAGAGTGAGTGTGAGTGTGTGAGTGAGAGTGTGTGTGAGAGAGTGAGAGTGAGTGTGAGTGAGAGTGTGGGTGAGAGTGAGTGTGAGTGTGTGAGTGTGTTAGTGAGAGTGAGAGTGTGTGTGTGTGTGAGAGTGTGGGTGAGAGAGTGAGAGTGAGTGTGAGTGAGAGTGTGGGTGAGAGTGAGTGTGAGTGTGTGAGTGTGTTAGTGAGAGTGAGAGTGTGTGTGTGGGTGAGATTGAGAGTGTGAGTGAGAAAGTGTGTGCGAGTGTGAGAGCGAGAGTGAGTGTGTGTGAGAGTGAGTGTGAGAGAGAGTGAGTGAGAGTAAGATCAGATCAGCCATGATCTTATTGAATGGCGGAGCAGGCTCGAGGGGCCGATTGGCCTACTCCTGCTCCTATTTCTTATGTTCTAAGTGAGTGAGAGAGAGTGAGAGTGTGTGAGTGTGTGAGTGAGAGTGAGTGTGAGTGAGAGTGAGTGTGTGTGAGAGTGAGTGTGAGTGAGTGTGAGTGTGTGAGACAGTGAGTGTGAGTGTGTGAGTGAGAGTGTGTGAGTGTGAGAGAGAGTGAGTGTGAGTGTGTGAGTGAGTGAGTGTGTGTGAGAGTGAGTGTGACAGAGAGTGAGTGAGTGTGTGTGAGAGAGTGAGTGTGAGTGTGTGAGAGAGTGAGTGAGTGTGTGTGAGAATGAGTGTGTGTGAGAGTGAGTGAGGGTGAGTGTGTGAGAAAGTGAGTGTGAGTGAGAGTAAGAGTGAGTGTGTGTGAGAGCATGTGTGTGAGTGTGAGTCAGTGAGTGTGTGAGAGTGAGTGTGTAAGTGTGTGAGAGTGTGTGTGAGTGAGAGTGTGTGTGAGAGTGTGAGTGTGCGTGAGAGAGAGTGTGAGTGTGTGAGAGAGTGTGTGTGAGAGTGTGTGTGCGAGTGTTTGTGTGTGAGAGAGTGTGAGTGTGAGTGTGTGTGTGTGAGTGTGTGTGTGTGAGAGAGTGTGTGTGTGAGTGTGTGTGAGTGTGGTGTGTGAGAGAGTGTGTGTGTGAGAGAGTGTGTGTGTGAGTGTGTGTGTGTGTGTGTGAGTGAGTGTGAGTGTGTCTGTGTGTGTCAGTGTGTGTGTGTGTGTGTGTGTGAGTGTGTGTAGTGTGTGAGTGTGTGTGGTGTGTGTGTTGGAGTGTGTGTGTGTTTGTGAGTGTGTGTGGTGTATGTGTGTGAGTGTGTGTGTGAGAGTGAGTGAGTGTGTGAGCGTGAGTGAGTGTGAGTGTGTGAGTGTGAGCATGTGAGTGAGTGTGTGTGTGAGTGTGAGTGTGTGAGTGTGTGTATGAGAGAGAATGTGAGTGTGAGTGTGTATGAGTGAGTGTGTGAGTGTGTGTGAGTGTGAGTGTGTGTGTGTGTGTGTGTGTGAGTGTGTGAGTGTGTGTGTGTGTGTGTGTGTGTGTGAGTGTGTGAATGTGTGTGTGTGAGTGTGTGTGTGAGAGCTGGTGCATTTCAGGTGTTAATGGAGCGGCAAGGCCTCCAACCCCATTCTGAGGCTGTCACTGCCCCTTTAACATCAGCCAAGGAGAGTCAACATCTCCTCCTCCAGCCTATCATCTGGGATGAAATGACTGAGCACTCGGAAAATAGATGAGTTAACCAGGGCCTGTCGGCATGGAATCCTAAAACACAGGTCATGCTTCACCAACCTTAGTGAATTCTTTGAAGAAATAAGAGAGATGGATAAGGGAAAAATGGTGGATGTGGTTTATATGGGTTTTGAAAAAGGCACCACATAAGAGACTTACATCAAACATAATGGCATATTGAATTAAGGGGAGTGTGACCACATGGATAGGGCAAAAAAACAAAGGGTAGGGTGGGGGGTGGGGTCTGGGGTAGGAGGAAGTTACTCAGGCTGGAATGAAGTGATGACTGGTGCTACACAAGGGTCTGTGTTGAAGCCGCTCTTATTTACAATATACAGAAAAAGTCTCGACTTAGGAATTATTATAGCATCCTAGAATAGTGCAGCACAGAAGGAGGCCATTCAGCCCATCGAGTCTGCGCTGGCTCTTTCGAAGAGCAATCCAGTTAGTCCCAATCCCCCTGCTCTTTCCTCAGATCCCTGCAATTTTGTCTCCTTCAAGTATTTCTCCAATTCCCTTTTGAAGGCTACTATTGAATCTGTATCCACCGCCCTATCAGGCAGCGCATTCCAAATCCTAACCACCCGCTGCGTAAAATAGTTTTCCCTCATGTCGCCTCGGGTTCTTTTGCCAATCACCTTAAATCTGAGCCCTCTGGTTATCGACCCTTCAGCCATTGGAAACAGTTTCTCTTTATTTACTCTATCTAAACCCTTCATGATTTTAAACACCTCTATCAAATCTCCTCTTAACCTTCTCTGCTCCAAGTAGAACAACCCCAGCTTCTCCAGTCTATCCACGTAACTGTAATCTCTCATCCCTGGAACCATTCTAGTAAATCTCCTCTGCACCCTCTCCAAAACCTTCACATCCTTCCTAAAGTGCGAAGCCCAGAATTGGACACAATATTCCAGCTGGGGCCAAACTCGTGTTTTATAAAGGTTTAGGATAACTTCCTGGCTTTTGTACTCTAGCCTCTGTTACAGATGCTACAGACGCTACAGATGCATTCGCACCCGAACGACCAGATTTAGGAACAGCTTCTTTCCCAGGGCTGTCATCCTACTGAACTCTACAAATAAACTCTAAAGCCTGCACATCTGCCAATGCACTTTATTATGTTTATGTTTATGTTAATGTATTACAAGCCAAATGAATGTTGAATGTTAAGGGCTAGATTTTCAGT
Organism: Somniosus microcephalus; assembly: GCF_052327205.1. Lineage (NCBI taxonomy): Eukaryota > Metazoa > Chordata > Chondrichthyes > Squaliformes > Somniosidae > Somniosus > Somniosus microcephalus. The sequence goes on along the minus strand of NC_140994.1, from coordinate 12,344,839 downwards.
ATAGAAAGTTTTGGGGCGCTAACCTTAGCGCCCGCCCGAAGTTAGCGCCCGCCCCAAAGTAGCGCCCTGTTGCCGGAAATTCAGTGGCTTCGCCCTAAGAGGTTGGTGGAGCGCTAAAAGAGGCGTTCCACTAGTATCTTTAGGCGCTAAGCCGGCGGTGGAGAGCGCAACACCCGAGCTCGGGCGCAGCGCATGGCAGACACTCTGGTGCCAGTGCGCTCTTAAAGGGGAAGGGTGCATGTGTTTTTTTCAAAGGCAAAGTCTGGAAGGAGGAGGAGGAGGAGGAGGAGGAGGAGGAGGAGGAGGAGGAGGAGGAGGAGGAGGAATGTGGCCGGAACCATAAATACACCGTTCACAACAACACACTGGAGACTTCCACACAACACATGTAGAGTGCCTTTTATAGGAGTGCCCTTTAATTTGCGCTCCCCAGAGTGAGTTGCGTTCCATTTTACAAACGCTCTGGACGCCAGCCGCACAATGGGGCGGTCCGACTGAAGTTTGCATTCGGGGCGGCCAAAGGGCGTTGCACGAGGATGTGACGTCATTTTCTGCGCGCGCATCCGGGCGGCCGCTAAACTTTGCGCCGGCGCTAACGGGCAACTTAATTTGGGGCGGGGCGCAAACTGCGCTGCGCCCAGGCGCTACACGCATAGCGCCCGAAAATCACTTCTCTTAAGGCGCTAACTGCTGGCGCAAGCAACTGAAAATCTAGCCCTAGGTGTCTTAATCAAAATGTACACTCTCCGGAGCCGCAAGCCTACATTTCGTTGTACTGCACTTGTGCACTAACAATGACAATAAAGTTGATTATTATTATGATTATTATTATCTGTTTATGAAGCCCAGGATCCCGTATGCTTCATTAACTGCTTTGTTAACCTGTCCTGCCACCTTCACAGATTTGTGCACAAGCTCCCCCAGGCCTCTCTGTTCTTGCACCCCTTTAAAATTGCACCATTTAGTGCGTATGGTCTCTCCTCATTCTCCCCAGCACAATATATCACCTCTAATATTATTAGGAGATCTCTCATAAAGAAAGAAAGAACTTGCATTTCTACAGCGCCTTTCACGACCTCAGGACGTCCCAAAGCGCTTTACAGCCAATGAAGTACTTTTGAAGTGTAGTCACTGTTGTAATGTCATGCACGTGCTCACAGTAAGTCAGACGGTGCACTCTTTTATAAGAAGTGTTAGACCGCACGATACAATTTTTCCGTTACGGTGGGATGTCTTTTTCAGACCACAAAGTCTAATTGCTGTTAAGTAAACACAGACTGATTTTAATTGTTGTTTTGTCCAGCCAACTTTGCAGCTTAGAAAGTGCCTGTCAGTTTCAGGCTGGCGCTCGGACACGCACAGCCTTTTCCGATGGCCTTTGAACCTGTATCAATGCGTAATCTACAGAGTGTAATCTCTGGAGTGCGATGCCTGCCCACGCTCGACGCACAAGGGTAGGACTTCTGCTGCAAGGGCTCACCCGACAGTCCTCTGTGACTTCAGTGACAGATCCGCCAACCCCCGGGGAAATTCTACCCCTACAACAACAACAGCAACTTGCATTTATACAGCGCCTTTAACGCAGTAAAAATGTCCCAATGAGATATTAGGGACAGGTGACCAAAAACTCGGTCAAAGAGGTAGGTTTTAAGGAGCGTCTTAAAGGAGGAGAGAGAGGCGGAGAGGTTTAGGGAGGGAATTCCAGCGCTTAGGGTCCAGGCAGCTGAAGGCACGGCCGCCAATGGTGGAGCGATTACAATCAGGGATGCGCAAGAGGCCAGGATTGGAGGAGCGCAGAGATCTCGGAGCGGGTTGTAGGGCTGGAGGGAGTTACAGAGATAGGGAGGGGCGAGGCCACAGAGATTTGAACACATGGTCAGTGAGCACAGGGGATGATGGGTGAACGGGATTTGGCACGAGTTAGGATACGGACAGCCGAGTTTAGGATGAGCTCAAGTTTATGTAGGGTGGAAAATGGGAGTATTGGAATAGTCAAGTCTAGAGGTAACGAAGGCATGCATGTTTTCACATTTTTAACACGCTAATTTCGGATCTCCCATGGCATTGCTCATAGTAGCCTGGATGATCATCTGTTCGGGAGTATTATACTACATCATGCACAATGTATTATTGCACTGTTGAAGTGTAGGTGTGTGTTCCTTTGAGGCCACAAGGTGTAATTGATCTGCATGCTTGGCATCAATGGTCAAACCAGTTATTCACCGGACTGGCTTGAAATCTGTATATGGGACAATGAACTGCAAGAAAATTGCCTGGAATAAATTAACTGTCACAGAAAAATGTGATGCAGGAATTGTGTGCACTTGTGCTGATTTTATTATTTTATTAGACAGATAAGCAAGGAGCAAGATGTCCTTTCTCATCCATATGCATCTTGTTATTTTTTATGTAGCACTCCATATTCTGAAAACTCCAGTTTGAAGACAGTAATTATCTTGGGATTGTCTTCCCTGCTATCCTGTTTTCAAAGGGAATACATTTCAGCAATTTCATTGCTCAGTCATCCAAATTTTAACCTCTGGGACCTGGATCCAGATGGACAGCATAGAGGGAGCTTTACTCTGTATCTAACCCATGCTGTACTTGCCCTGGGAGCGTTTGATGGGACAGTGTAGAGGGAGCTTTACTTTGTATCTAACCCATGCTGTACCTGCCCTGGGCGTGTTTGATGGGACAGTGTAGAGGGAGCTTTACTTTGTATCTAACCCATGCTGTACCTGCCCTGGGAGTGTTTGATGGGACAGTATAGAGGGATCTTTACTCTGTATCTAACGCGTGCGGCACCTGCCCTGGGTGTGTTTGATGGGACAGAGTAGAGGGAGCTTTAATCTGTATCTAACCCGTGCTGTACCTGCCCTGCGAGTGTTTGATGGGGCAGTGTAGAGGGAGCTTTTCTCTGTATCTAACTCGTGCTGTACCTGCCCAGGAGTGTATGATGGGACAGTGTAGAGGGAGCTTTACCCTGTATCTAACCCGTGCTGGACCTTCTCTAGAAGTGTTTGATGAGACAGTGTAGAGGGAGCTTTACTCTGTATCTAACCTATGCTGTACCTGCCCTGGGAGTGTTTGATGGAACAGTGTAGAGGGAGCTTTACTCTGTATCTAACCCTTGCTGTACCTGCCCTGGGAATGTTTGATGGGGCAGTGTAGAGGGAGCTTCACTCTGTATCTAACCCGGTGCTGTACCTGCTCTGGAAGTGTTTGAGGTGGCAGTGTAGAGGGAGCTTTACTCTGTATCTAACCCTTGATGTACCTGCCCTGGGAGTGTTTGATGGGGCAGTGTAGAGGGAGCTTTACTCTGTATCTAACCCTTGATGTACCTGCCCTGGGAGTGTTTGATGGGGCAGTGTAGAGGGAGCTTCACTCTGTATCTAACCCGGTGCTGTACCTGCTCTGGAAGTGTTTGATGGGGCAAGGTAGAGGGAGCTTTACTCTGTATCCAACCCTTGCTATACCTGCCCTGGGAGTGTTTGATGGGACAGTGTAGAGGGAGCTTTACTCTGTATCTAACCCGTGCTTACCTGCTCTGGTAGTGTTTGATGGGGCAAGGTAAAGGGAGCTTTACTCTGTATCTAACCCGTGCTGTACCTGCTTTGGTAGTGTTTGATGGGACAGTGTAGAGGGAACTTTACTCTGTATTTAACCCTTGCTGTACCTGCCCTGGGAGTGTTTGATGGGGCAGTGTAGAGGGAGCTTTACTCTGTATCTAATCTGTGCTGTACCTGCTCTGTTAGTGTTTGATGGGGCAAGGTAGAGGGAGCTTTACTCTGTATCTAACCCATGCTGTACCTTCTCTGGAAGTGTTTGATGAGACAGTGTAGAGGGAGCTTTACTCTGTATCTAACCTGTGCTGTACCTGCCCTGCGAGTGTTTGATGGGACAGTGCAGAGGGAGCTTTACTCTGTATCTAACCCGTGCTGGAACTTCCCTGGGCGTGTGTGATGGGACAATGCAGGGGGAGATTTACACTGTCTCTAACCCGTACTGTACCTGCCCTGGGAGTGTTTGATGGGACAGGGTAGAGGGAGCTTTACTCTGTATCTAACCAGTGCTGTACCTGCCCTGGGAGTGTTTGATGGGACAGTGTAGAGGGAGCTTTACTCTGTATCTAACCCGTGCTGTACCTGCCCTGGGAGTGTTTCATGGGACAGTGTAGAGGGAGCTTTACTCTGTATCTAACCCTTGCTGTACCTGCCCTGGGAGTGTTTGATGGGACAGTGTAGAGGGAGCTTTACTCTGTATCTAACCCGTGCTGTACCTGCCCTGGGAGTGTTTGATGGGACAGTGTAGAGGGAGCTTTACTCTGTATATAACCCGTGCTGTACCTGCCCTGGGAGTGTTTGATGGCACAGTGTAGAGGGAGATTTACTCTGTAACTAACCCGTGCTGTACCTGACCGTATTAAATTTAAAAATGTAATGTAATTTTGACTCAGGCAAATATTGCATATTGGAAAAAACACAGTTGTACAATGAATGGGATGGAATTTACACAGCAAAACTGTGAAAGGTACCTGGGGGTGATAGCAGCCTCCTCAATTTCAAAGTCAAGACAGTGAGGATTGGGAGCAGTTTAGGATTCAGCAAAGGAGGACAAAGGGATTAATTAAGAGGGGGAAAATAGAGTATGAGAGTAAGTTTTCAGGGAACATAAAGACTGACTGTAAAAGCTTCTATAAATATGGGAAGAGAAAAAAATTGGCGAAGTCAAGCATAGGTCCCTTGCAGTCAGAATCAGGGGAATTTATATAATGAGGAACAAAGAAATGGCAGACCAATTAAATATATACTTTGGTTCTGTCTTCACAAAGGAGGACATAAATAACCTTCCAGAGATGTCAGGGAACATAGGGTCTGATGAGAGGGAGAAACTGAATGAAATCAGTATTTGTAGGGAAATGGTGTTAGGGAAATTGACGGGATTGAAGGCCGATAAATCCCCAGGGCCTGATAATCTACATCCTAGGGTACTTAAGGAAGTGGCCCTAGAAATAGTAGATGCATTGCTGGTCATCTTCCAAAATTCGCTGGAATCTGGAACAGTACCCATGGATTGGAGGGTAGCTAATGTTACCCCACTATTCAAAAAAAGTGGTAGAGAGAAAACGGGGAATTACAGACCGGTAAGCCTGACATCGGTAGTGGGGAAAATGCTAGAGTCCATTATAAAAGATGTAATAGCGGAGCACTTGGAAAACAGTGGCAGGACCGGACAAAGTCAACATGGATTTACAAAAGGTAAATCATGCTTGATTAATCTACTGGAATTTTTTGAGGATGTAACTGATAGAATAGATAAGGGAGAACCAGTGGATGTGGTGTATTTGGACTTTCAGAAGGCTTTCGATAAGGTCCCGCATAAGAGATTAGCGTGTAAAGTTAAGGCAAATGAGATTGGGGGCAAGGTACTGACTTGGATAGAGAACTGGTTGGCAGATAGGAAGCAAAGAGTTGGAATAAATGGGTCTTTTTCCGAGTGGCAGGCAGTGACTAGTGGGGTACCGCAGGGATCGGTCCTAGGACCCCAGCAATTCACAATATATATTAATGATCTAGACGAGGGAACTAGATGTAATATCTCCAAGTTTGCAGACGACACAAAGCTGGGTGGGCGTGTGTGAACATAAGAACATAAGAAATAGGAGCAGGAGTAGGCCAATCGGCCCCTCGAGCCTGCTCCACCATTCAATAAGATCATGGCTGATCTGATCCTAACCTCAAATCTTCTATCACTCTCCATCCCACCCGAACCCATGTGATCTCCCGGGAGAGGCGAAAAACCAGATAAAAAACCCAATGGCCAATTTGGGAGAAAAAATCTGGGAAATTCCTCTCCGACCCATCTTGGCGATCGAAACTCTTCCAGGAGATCACTCTGCCCCTATATTTTCTACAGTACTTACCTTCTGTAAAGGCAATCTCCACCCCAGCCAGGAACAGGAATAAAACCATCTCCTGAAATCTAACACAGAATTAGAACACAAGAAGTAGGAGCAGAACCAGGCTACACGGCCCCTGGGCCCGCTCCACTACCCACAGGGCCATGACCATTCCGAACCTAGACACATGTCCAATTTCCTGCCCGCTCCCCGTAACCCTTAATTCCCTTTACTTCTAGGAAACTATCTATTTCTGTTTTAAATTTATTTAATGATGTAGCTGCCACAGCTTTCTGGGGCAGCAAATTCCACAAACCTACCACCCTCTGAGTGAAGAAGTTTCTCCTCATCTCAGTTTTGAAAGAGCAGCCCCTTATTTTAAGATTATGCCACCTAGTTCTAGTTTCACCCATCATTGGGAACATCCTCACCGCATCCACCTGATTAAGCCCCTTCACAATCTTATATGTTTCAATAAGATCGCCTCTCATTCTTCTGAACTCCAATGAGTAGAGTCCCAATCTACTCAACCTCTCCTCATATGACCACCCCCTCATCCCCGGGATTAACCGAGTGAACCTTCTTTGTACTGACTCGAGAGCAAGTATGTCTTTTCTTAAGTATGGACACCAAAACTGTATGCAGTATTCCAGGTGCGGTCTCACCAATACCTTGTATAACTGCAGCAATACCTCCCTGTTTTTATATTCTATCCCCCTAGCAATAAAAGCCAACATTCCATTGGCCTTCTTGATCACTTGCTGCACCTGCATACTAACTTTTTGAGTTTCGTGCACCAGGACCCCCAGATCCCTTTGTACTACAGTACTTTCCAGTTTCTTGCCATTAAGATAATAACTTGCTCTATGATTTTTCCTGCCAAAGTGCATAACCTCACACTTTCCAGTATTGTATTCCATCTGCCAAATCTCTGCCCACTTACTTAGCTTGTCTATGTCACTTTGCAGGTTTTTTATGTCCTCCTCACTCACTACTTTCCCTCCCATCTTTGTATCATCTGCAAACTTTGATATGTTACACTCGGTCCCCTCCTCCAAATCGTTAATATAGATTGTAAAGAGTTGGGGACCCAGCACTGACCCCTGCGGAACACCATTAGTTACTGATTGCCAGTCTGAGAATGAACCATTTATCCCAACTCTCTGCTTTCTGTTAGAGAGCCAATCCTCCACCCACGCCAGAATATTACCCCCAATCCTGTGATTTTTTAACTTGAGCAATAATCTTTTGTGTGGCACCTTGTCAAATGCCTTTTGGAAGTCTAAATACACTACGTCCACTGGTTCCCCTTTACCAACCCTGTATGTTACTTCCTCAAAGAACTCAAGCAAATTTGTCAAACATGACTTCCCCTTCATGAAACCATGCTGAGTTTGTCCTATTAAATTATTTTTATCCAAATGTCCCGTTACTGTCTCCTTAATAATGGACTCTAACATTTTACCAACCACAGATGTTAGGCTAACAGGTCTATAGTTTCCAGCCTTCTGCCTACTACCCTTTTTAAATAAGGGTGTTACATTAGCAGTTTTCCAATCTGCCAGGACCTTTGCTGAGTCCAGGGAGTTTTGGAAAATTATTACCAATGCATCCACAATCCCTACCGCCACTTCCCTCAAGACCCTAGGATGTAAGCCATCAGGTCCAGGGGATTTATCCGGCTTAAGTCCCATTATTTTACCAAGTACCACTTCCTTAGTGATTTTAATCGTATTTAGCTCCTCTCCCCCTAGAGCCCCCTGTTTGTCCAGTGTTGGAATATTCTTAGTGTCCTCTACCGTAAAGACTGATACAAAATATTTGTTCAGCGTTTTTGCCATCTCCATGTTTCCCACCATTAATTTCCCGGTCTCATCCTCTAAGGGACCAACATTTACTTTAGCCACCCTTTTTCTTTTTACATAGAAACATAGAAACATAGAAGATAGGAGCAGGAGTAGGCCATTCGGCCCTGCGAGCCTGCTCCGCCATTCAATGAGATCATGGCTGATCATCCAAATTCAGTACCCTGTCCCTGCCTTCTCCCCATATCCCTTGATCCCTTTAGCCTTAAGAAATATATCCAACTCTTTCTTGAATATACTTAATGAACTGGCCTCCACCGCCCTCTGTGGCAGAGAATTCCACAGGTTCACCACTCTCTGGGTGAAGAAATTCCTCCTCATTTCTGTCCTAAATGGCTTACCTCTTATCCTTAGACTGTGACCCCTGGTTCTGGACTCCCCGGCCATCAGAAACATCCTTCCTGCATCTAGTCTGTCCAGGCCTGACAGAATTTTATAGGTTTCGATGAGATCCCCTCTCAATCTTCTAAACTCCAGTGAGTATAAGCCCAATCGACACAATCTCTCCCCATACGTCATTCCTGCCATCCCAGGTATCAGCCTGGTGAATCTTCGCTGCACTCCTTCCATGGCAAGAACGTCCTTCCTCAGGTAAGGCGACCAAAACTGCACACAATACTCAAGGTGTGGTCTCACCAAGGCCCTGTACAACTGCAGCAAGACATCCTTGTTCTTGTACTCGAACCCTCTTGCTACGAAGGCCAACATACCATTTGCCTTCTTAACCGCCTGCTGCACCTGCATGCTTACCTTCAGCGACTGGTGCACAAGAACACCCAGGTCTCTTTGCACTTCCCCTTCTCCCAATCTATTGCCATTCAAATAATAATCTGCCTTCCTGTTTTTGCCACCAAAGTGGATAACCTCACATTTATCCACATTATAGTGCATTTGCCATGTTATAGAAACTTTTGCTATCTGTTTCTATATTTTTTGCTAATTTACTTTCGTAATCTATCTCCCCTTTCTTAATCAATCTTTTAGTTATTTTTTGCTGTCTTTTAAAGACTTCCCAATCTTCTATCCTCCCACTAGATTTGGCTACCTTATATGCCCTTGTTTTTAGTTGGATACTATCCTTAATTACTTTACTTAGCCACGGATAGCTATCTTTTCTTTTACACCCTTTTTTCCTCAGTGGAATATATATTTTTTGGAAGTTGTAAAATGACTCCTTAAATGTACACCACTGATCATGTACCGTCTTACCCTTTAATCTATTTTCCCAGTCTACTCTAATCAATTCCGCTCTCATACCTTCATAGTCTCCTTTATTCAAGCTCAGCACGCTTGTTTGAGATCCAACCTTCTCACCCTCTACTTGAATATGGAATTCAACCATGTTATGGTCACTCATTCCAAGGGGATCCTTTACTAGGACATTTTTAATTAATCCTGTCTCATTACACAGGACCAAATCTAAGGTTGCTTGTCCCCTGGTTGGTTCAGTTACATACTGCTCAAGAAACCCATCCCTAATACACTCAATGAACTCATCCTCATGTGCTGTGAGGAGGATGCCGAGAAACTCCAGTATGATTTGGATAGGTTGGGTGATTGGGCAGAAGCATGGCAGATGCAGTATAATGTGGATAAATGCGAGGTTATCCACTTCAGTGGCAAAAACAGGAAGACAGATTATTATCTGAATGGCAATAGATTGGGAGAAGGGGAAGTGCAACGAGACCTGGGCGTCCTTGTGCACCAGTCACTGAAGGTAAGCATGTAGGTGCAGCAGGTGGTTAAGAAGGCAAATGGTATGTTGGCCTTCGTTGCGAGAGGGTTCGAGTACAGGAACAAGGATGTCTTTCTGCAGTTGTACAGGGCCTTGGTGAGACCACACCTCGAGTATTGTGTGCAGTTTTGGTCGCCTTATCTGAAGAAGGATGTTCTTGCCATGGAGGGAGTGCAGCAAAGATTCACCAGACTGACACCTGGGATGGCAGGAATGATGTATGAGGAGAGATTGGGTCGATTGGGCTTATACTCGCTGGAGTTTAGAAGAATGAGAGGGGATCTCCCTGAAACTTATAAAATTCTAACAGGACTAGACAGACTAGATGCTGGAAGGATGTTCCCGATGTTCGTAGCTTCCAGAACCAGGGGTCACTGTCTTCGGATAAGGGGTAAGCCATTTAGGACTGAGATGAGGAGGAATTTCTTCACCCAGAGAGTGGTGAACCTGTGGAATTCTCTACCACAGAAGGCAGTTGAGGCCAATTCATTAAATATATTCAAGAAGGAGTTAGATATATTTCTTAAGGCTAAAGGGATCAAGGGATATGGGGAGAAAGCAGGGACAGGGTACTGAGTTCGGATGATCAGCCATGATCTCATTGAATGGCGGAGCAGGCTCGAGGGGCCGAATGGCCTACTCCTGCTCCTATCTTCTATGTTTCTATGTTTCTATGTGAGGAGAACAATTCGAACAGTTGATGATAAATCTGCAGAGGTTATTCTGAGGCTTCCTACGACACAGACCAGACATCACTCAGAGTAATAATGTGTGATACAGATCAACACAAGCATTGTGATTGTGAGGCTGCAGCGATGAGCAACAAGACTGGTGCCCCATACAAAGCCCTGTTCCTGGGACTAGGGACAGGGTCACTGGCAAGAGTTTGGAAGCTAAGCAGAGCCAGGCCTGGTTAGTGCCTGGAGGGGTGACCATCAGGGAAGACCAGGTGCAGAAGGTCACGGAAGGAGCCCCGAGGAGGGGCGGTTGGTGAGAAGGTCACGGAAGGAGGAGCGGCTGGTGAGCAGGCCCAGGCGTTGGGCTGAAGATTGTCGGAATGGTGGAAATGGAATGGCGGCGCGCACCGATGCAGCGGCTTTGCTTCTCCCAGTCATAGGAGCTTGCAAGATCACATTTCATTGTTCGTGTACTTGTGCAATGACAATAAAGTTGAATTATTATTAAAGGGGCTGAGCTATGAGAATGCTGAAGCAGTCTAGAAGGAAGATATTGGATTGTAGAAAGAATTAATTGATGTATATAAGCAAACCCACAGCATTACTTTCAGGCCAGTAGAACAGCAAAGCCCCAACTTAAATTAGTTAAAAGGAAAATTTAAAGCAACACTCACAACAAAATCCATCTTCCCTCAAAAAATAACAAATGTTAGGAATTATCAACCAGGGTGAATATTGGAATCAGAGGTGAGGGGAGTTGAAAAAAGGAAAAAGAAAGGAAGAACTCTCTTTAGTTAGCGTCTTTCATGTCCTCAGCATATCCCAGTGTACAGCCAATGATTTATTTAGATTAGATTAGATTTATTTGCCATATGTAACAAGTACAATGGAATGCTTGTTCCCCGTAGGGACGCGTCAGCTATACATACAGCGCCGCATATTCTGATGTGCAGTAGTTATTCATTTGTAGACAGCCAACAGGACAGCCAATCCAGCGCACAGCAAGGTCCCACGAACATTAATGAGAAGAATGACCAGCTAATCTGTTCTGATGGTGTTGCGTGAAGATGCAGATGAAGCTGAAGGCTGGGTAAATGAGCTCAGGGGTATTTGAGCGTGCGGTGGGTAAACGCTGACACGGACATTTTCCTTCATCCACCTCTTCAATCTAACCTCGAGTGTTGAGATAGTTTCTGCCTCAACCACTAACCCTGGAAGCTAATCTCGGAGCCTCACACCTCTCTGTGAGAAGAAGATTCTCGTGCTCTCTGGTCTTAATCTTTTACATTTAATCTTGTATCCAAGGCCCCTCGTTCGTGACCCCTCAACTACTGGAAACAGTCTGCCTCTATCCACCCTGTCCCATCCTTTCATAATTTTAAACATTTTTATAATATTGCTCTATAAGTTCTGGACAATATTTATCCCTCGACCATCAGATTATATAGAATCATAGACTAGTACAAGCCAGAAGGAGACCATTTGACCCATCGAGTCTGCGTCAGCTCTTTCGAAGAGCAACCAGTCAGTCCCACTCCCCCGCTCTTTCCCCATATCCCTGCAATTTTTTCTCCTTCAAGTATGTCTCCAATTCCCTTTTGAAGTCTACTATTGAATCTGTATCCACCGCCCTATCAGGCAGGGCGTTCCAAATCCTCACCACTCGTTGTGTAAAAAAGTTTTTCCTCATCTCGCCTCTGGTTCTTTTGCCAATCACCTTAAATCTGTGCCCTCTGGTTACCGACCCTTCAGCCATTGGAAACAGTTTCTCTTTATTTACTCTCTCTAAACCAGTCATGATTTTAAACACCTCTATCAAATCTCCTCTTAGCCTTCTCTGCTCCAAGGAGAACAACCCCAGTTTCTCCAGTCTATCCACATAACTATAATCCCTCATCCCTGGAACCATTCTAGTAAACCTCTTCTGCACCCTCTCCAAAGTCTTCGCATCCTTCCTAAAGTGTGGTGCCCAGAAATGGACACAATACTCCAGCTGGGGCCGAACTAGTGTTTTCTATCGGTTTAACATAACTTCCTGGCTTTTGTAGTCTATGCCTCTATTTATAAAGCCCAGGATTCCATATGCTTTATTAACTGCTTTGTTAACCTGTCTTTTATTTATTATTATCTGATCTTTTATTTCATTGATGTTTCTGGGAGCTTGCTGTGAGCAGATTGGCTGCCGCGTTTCCTTCATTACAACAGTGACTGCACTTCAAAAGTACTTCATTGGCTGTAAAACGCTTTGGGACGTCCTGAGGTCGTGAAAGGTGCTATAGAAATGCAAGTCCTTTCTTGCTTTTTCTTTCATAATCTAATGAAAAAAGCCCCAATTTTTCAAGTCTTTCTTTGTATTTGTATTTCCTCATATCAGGCTGCATCCTAGTAAATTTGTATCGTACCCTCACCATAGCTTCAATATCCTGCCTATAGTGTGGAGACCAATACTGCACCCTTTGATCACTTTGATCTTTCATGAGGCTGAATGAGGCAGCCTTGGTTTAATTACTGCTTTCTTTTCTGTGGTTGCAAACGTACTGATTATTAAGCCTCCCCCTCCATTTTCCAGGGAGCCCATTACGGGGGGAATTTTTCGAGGAGGGTCAGCGGGCGCGTTCGGTGGCGGGTCGGGTGGGAAAATGTTTTTTTTTGAGAGCGGGTCGGGACCCCGCTGTCAACCCTCCGCCATGCTCCTTTCCCAGATGTCGGATCTGTCAGCGCTGAGCAGACCCGACACGCAGCGGCAGGGGAGACAATTCAGGTCGTTATGACCTTGTTAACAGCCCATTAAGAGGTATTTTGAGCTCACCTTTACATTTTATGAGGTCGCCCATGGGGCCCACACTGCTCGGGGATCATGTCAGGTCAGCAGGTCAGGAGTTGTATGACCATGGAATCATCTCATTACTTGACAGCTGCAAATGTGCTATAAAAGCTCCCATCTCACAGCTGTTCACTTTCCAAGCTCAGAAGCTGTTGCTTACTGCATTTGGAAGACAGATTGAGCTTTTTGCAGGTTGCAAGTGTTTGGAGTAAACTCTCTATCCATTGTCACCTCATTGGAACAACCTCTCTCACCATTGACAGATTGCTTCTGTCATCTCAAGTTCACCTGCCATCTATTACATCAGCATCGGTGCCCTTGAAACTATTTCACCTTGGTCCTCAGAATCCCACCACGATCAACACCAACACCAGCAGCACCAGGCACACCAGCAGAACCAACAACAACACCAACCTTCTCTGCAATCAACTGATGCTGCACAAGACACAGGGCATCAGCACCCGACTACATTGCTGCCCGCGACGCCAGGAATAGCCTCACCATGGCCAGATTTACTTCACTTGACGCTGTACACCCTGGCTGCCACATGATGCGCCAGGTTGGCACCCCCCCACACCATAAACCATCCCTACAATGCCCAAGCCATTCCTTTCATACTTATGACCATTGCGGGGGTAACGTTATGTCTCACCATTCACTGCAACTCTCTAAGCCACTTCCAAAGGTGCACACAAATCTGTCCAAGAACGCAAAAAAGTGTTGAAAATAAAGGATTCAGTGTTTAACAACACATTAACAGAAACTTTACATGAACATTGGCTAAAACACCCAAGTGCCTACCTTTATGTGTTATTAGTTGGTATGATTGGACTAGGATGAGGGTGAGTGTGAGGGGTGGCTAGTGAGATGGAGAAGTGATAATTTAGATAGAGAGGGATGGGTGGTGATCCAAGGTAAGTTGGTGTGAGTAAGGATGTGCAATAGGGTAGAGAAGGCAAAGTGATGGGGACGTGATGAGTGGCACAGCAGGATGAGGTTGAGTGTGGCTTTGCAGTAACGTTTTGTGATCTACTGAGATCATTGAAAGGTTTGCGCCACTGCAGCCTGGTCCTCCTTATGCCCTGCTTGTGACCTCCTGTGCAATGTGCAACCAGGCTGCGTTGATCTCCTGGGGAGGTCCCTTCCGCCCATAGGAAGGGAAGAGAAACTCCCTGCATGCTGTGACTCCCTCCATAAGCATATGGAGGGAGTCATGGGAGAGCTTGGGTGCAACCGTGCACCTCTGTGCAGTGCTTGTTAATGTTTACAGAACCTCAGTGCTGTAGAACACTGACAGCACAAGGGTCCAAATCAATTTGTGCATGGTCCCTTTAAGGAAACCGGCTGATGACGCGTCATTGAATGACATCATCAGACCTGCTTCCTTCAATTGGCCGGGAAACACGCTGGGCGGGCTTAACAAGCCCAATCAGGGGAAAATCATTTTTGACAGCGGGCTAGAGCCAGCAGCGAGGCCGGGACCCGCCACCATTACCCTCCACCGACCCACCGAGGTTGGTAAGATCCAGCCCTACGATCTGAGAATAGGTTGAACACAGAATATTAAGATAATTGCCAAAAGAACCAGAGGGGGAAATGAGGAGCAATCCTTATTTCATGCAGCGAGTTGTTGTGATCTGGAATGCGCTGCCTGAAAGGGCGGTGGAAGCAGATTCAATAGTAACTTTCAAAAAGGGAATTGGAAAAATACTTGAGAGGAAAACATTTTGCAGGGCTGTGGGGAAAGAGCAGGGGGGGTGGAGTGGGACTAATTGGGGAGCTCTTTCAAAGAGCCGGCAGGCACGATGGGCCGAATGGCCTCCTTCTGTGCTGTGTGATTCTAAGATTCTAAGCCGAGTGTGAGATCCCAGCCAAGCCTAATCAGCCAACAATTGTTGCTAAAATGGGTTGAATAATAAAGTTTGAACCATGGACCATTTCTCCCCAGTATCGTGTTACACAAGCCGACTTGTATTTTGATTTTGTAAAAGGATTTAATTTATTCCTTATTGTTAATCCTGGATAAACACACTGCTGGTCCAAACATAATTCTGCCCCTAGTGTCGAATTCCAATGCGTCCAAACCATTTCCCATTCACTGGCATTACACAAAAGAGTCTCATCCAAGCAAAACATGTAACTCGAGATTCCTTGTCCAAGGGTGACACGTCCCTCGATTCTTTGCTGTTGCTGCTAATTACAGAGTTCGCAGTACTGCAGCACGGAACCTGCTGATCAAAGCAGAAAACTAGTCACTTTCACGTTAGCTGTTTCTTCCCAGTTTAGGGAATATCTATATCTATCTGTTTTTTCCCAGTTTAGGAAGTTGCTCCGTTCGTCCACCATTAGTCAAAGTCTTCGTCTGAGGCCAAACATTTAGATTCCAGGCTTCATTCATGCCCAGGTATCCATTTAAGTCGCCTGGATTCTTAGATTAGATTCCAGCCTGTAACTCACTCCCGGGTATCTGTTATTCTATATATAAGCCCCCCGAACCCCTCGATTAGATTCCAGCCTGTAACTCACTCCCAGGTATCCGTTATTCTATATATAAACCCCCTGAACCCCTCGATTAGATTCCAGCCTGTAACTCACTCCCAGGTATCTGTTATTCTATATATAAACCCCCCCAACCCCTCGATTAGATTCCAGCCTGTAACTCACTCCCGGGTATCTGTTATTCTATATATAAACCCCCTGAACCCCTCGATTAGATTCCAGCCTGTAACTCACTCCCGGGTATCCGTTATTCTATATATAAACCCCCCGAACCCCTCGATTAGATTCCAGCCTGTAGCTCACTCCTGGGTATCTGTTGTTCTATATATAAACCCCCCGAACCCCTCGATTAGATTCCAGCCTGTAACTCACTCCTGGGTATCTGTTATTCTATATATAAACCCCCCCCCCGAGCCCCTCGATTAGATTCCAGCCTGTAACTCACTCCTGGGTATCCGTTATTCTATATATAAACCCCCCCGAACCCCTCGATTAGATTCCAGCCTGTAACTCACTCCTGGGTATCTGTTATTCTATATATAAACCCCCCGAACCCCTCGATTAGATTCCAGCCTGTAACTCACTCCCGGGTATCTGTTATTCTATATATAAACCTCCCGAACCCCTCGATTAGATTCCAGCCTGTAACTCACTCCCGGGTATCTGTTATCTGTTATTCTATATATAAACCCCCGAACCCCTCGATTAGATTCCAGCCTGTAACTCACTCCCGGGTATCTGTTATTCTATATATAAACCCCCCGAACCCCTCGATTAGATTCCAGCCTGTAACTCACTCCCGGGTATCTGTTATTCTATATATAAACCCACCGAACGCCTCGATTAGATTCCAGCCTGTAACTCACTCCCGGGTATCTGTTATTCTATATATAAACCCCCCGAACCCCTCGATTAGATTCCAGCCTGTAACTCACTCCCGGGTATCTGTTATTTTATATATAAACCCCCCGAACCCCCCGATTAGATTCCAGCCTGTAACTCACTCCCAGGTATCTGTTATTCTATATACAAACCCACCGAACCCCTCGATTAGATTCCAGCCTGTAACTCAATCCCAGGTATCCGTTATTCTATATATAAACCCCCCGAACCCCTCGATTAGATTCCAGCCTGTAACTCACTCCCGGGTCTGAATTAACCGCAGTGCCCAGTGCTGGTGAGGGTCTGGGTGGGGGTGACATGGTATGGAAGATTCTGAGCGGTGTAAGTCGGGGGCTCCCTGCTCCTTCCACTAGATGTGGATTGACCATGATGAACAGTAGAGTATTAATCCATTAAAATGTGAAGTCAGGCGAAGCTTATTCTTTTGAAAGTTCGGTCATACCCACATTTGATCAATGTTACTGATGGACACATGCAATCCCACATCAGTGGTCCCTTTAGCCGAGCGAGAGATTTGGAGCTCTCTGGACTCGGGCCGTTAACAATCGAGCAGAAGGAAATGGCTTTCATTGCACAGAACAAGATATAAGAACCGAGAGTGTCAGCATGGCGCAGAGAAATTTTCGCAAGTTAACAAAAGACATACAAAGAATGAACTGAAATCCTGCACACACTCAACTGAAGCTACAACAGACAAAGTCCTGGGGGGTCATTTTAACCTAATGCAATGGGAGGGAAACAGGCGGGTTCTGGTCCGGTGCACGTTTAACATAGAAACATAGAAGATAGGAGCAGGAGTCGGCCATTCGGCCCCTCGAGCCTGCTCCGCCATTCAATGAGATCGTGGCTGATCATCCAAATTCAGTACCCTGTCCCTGCTTTCTCCCCATATCCCTTGATCCCTTTAGCCTTAACCTTGGTGTCAATGGAGCATAAAGCCGGGCAGGGGTAAAGTCTCCACTTTCCTGGATGAGTGCAGCTCCAACAACACTCATGAAGCTCGACACCATCCAGGACAAAGCAGCCCGCTTGATTGGCACCCCATCCACCACCTTAAACATTCACTCTCTCCACCACCGGCGCACCGTGGCTGCAGTGTGTACCATCTACAAGATGCACTGCAGCAACTCGCCAAGGCTTCTTCAACACCACCTCCCAAACCAGCGACCTCTTCCACCTAGAAAGACAAGGGCAGCAGGCGCATGGGAACACCACCACCTCCAAGTTCCCCTCCAAGTCACACACCATCCTGACTTAGAAATAAAGTTGGGCTGGGGTTAAAGTTGGGCTCCGTTTCGGTCGGTCCAGTTGGTTTAAAGTTGCCTCCCGCTCCCTGACCTCCGCTGGGCTCTGTACTCGTGCTCGTCTGCTACAGGCTGAAATTCTCAGGCAGACATGGCAGCACTCACCCTCCCCTGAGTGGTTTTTGTTTGAAGTCTGACCCATTTTAACGTATCTCGCTAGTAAGGCAATCGCAGCTTCTCGCCCTTCAATGGGTTTTGGCGATCGACTTTTCAATGACGAATCTCACTCCTAACGCGGTCGCAGTGCTGATGGCTCTGCTCTTCTGATGAAGCCTAAGGTAACGGCATCTTTTCAAGGGGCTTAGGTTGGTCGGTAGACCTCTTCCTTCCAAGGCAGAAGATTGAAGTTTGGGATCCAACGGCAGACTCGAGTACATAACCTAGGCATCGACTTCAGTGCGGGTCAGAGAGAGATCTGCATTGTTAGAGAGGCAGCCTTTTGGGTAACATCTTAACTTCAGACCTTAACTGCCCTCTCAGGTGGTGTAAAAGAACCCACGGCGCTATTCAAAGAAGGGCAGAAGAGCTCTCCCCGGTGTCCTGGCCAATATTTATCCCTCAACTAACATCACTAAAACAGAAATAACAACATCCGTGGAGAAGTATTCAAAACGAGACGAGATGGTGATAGGACTACTGGAGACAAAAGACGGCTCTCGATTAGGTGTGAAATGCGCTGGCAGAATGGGAGACAGCTGCCATGTGGGAGAGAGAAAAAGGGGGAGGGAAAGGGCCAAAACAAAGGTGTGGATAAAAAATAAGTAAAAATGTAATGGGGGCCGAGGTTATGATCTGAAATTGTTGAACTCGATATTGAGTCCGGAAGGCTGTAAAGTGCCTAATCGGAAGATGAGGTGCTGTTCTTGGAGTTTACGGTGAGCTTCCGTGGAACAATGCAAGAGCCCGGGGACGGTGAGGTCTGAGTGGGAATGGGGCGGTGAATTAAAATGACAGGCGACCGGAAGCTCGGGGTCATCCTTACGGACTGAACGGAGGTGTTCCGCAAAGCGGTCACCCAATCTGCGTTTGGTCTCCCCAATCACTAAAACAGATTATCTGGTCATTTATCTCATTGCTGTTGGTGGGAGCTTGCTGTGCGCAAATATGGCTTTCACATTTCCCTATATTGCAACAGTGGCTACACTTCAAAGGTACTTCATGGGCTGTGAAGCGCTTTGGGTCATTGTGAAAGGAGCTATAAAGGAAAAGAAAGACTTGCATTTAGATAGCACCTTTCACGACCTCAGGACGTCCCAAAGCGCTTTGCAGCCAATGAAGTACTTTTTGAAGTGCAGTCACTGTTGCAATGTAGGAAACACGGCAGCTAATCTGCGCACAGCAAGATCCCACAAACAGCAATGAGATGAATGATCAGATCATCTGCTTTTAGTGTTGTTGGTTGAAGGATTCATATTTAGAACTCCCCTGCTTTTTTTCGAATAGTGCCAGGGAATCTTTTACTCCCAGCTGAGAGGGCAGGTGGAACCTTGGTTTAACATCTCATCCGAAAGCATCAGTCTCTTCCCGAAGAAAATTGGACAATGGAAGAAATGAAGAAACCCAGCCTTGCTAATTGAGGTCACTTAACACCAGTACAATGGTCTTAATCAGAAGCCTATACTGTATTAGCCCTGAGGCCTGTTATACCTTCTCGGTTTCCATCAAAGCCCTTGTGGCTACCCCGTCGGGCCAGACCTGTCTGGATCCAGGGCCAGAAGGGGCCCAGCAAGGGATTCATTTTGGATTTTGGATTTCATTGCGGCCTGCTTCTCCGGGGCCCCCAAGACACCCTTGAGCCTCCCCAATCCTAGGCTTCCCACCCCTCCTCCGACTGCAATCCCCTCCAGACGCTGCCCCCCTCCAACCCCCCCAAAAACAACAACAACTTGCATTTATATAGCACCTTTAACGTAGTAAACCGTCCCAAGGCGCTGCACAGGAGCGATTTTCGAACAAAATTTGACACCGAGCCCCGTAAGGAAATTTTAGGACAGGTGACCAAAAGCTTGGTCAAAGAGGTAAGTTTTAAGGAGCATCTCAAAGGAGGAGAGGGAAGTGGATAGATGGAGTGATTTAGGGAGGGAATTCCAGAACTTAGAGGGTTAGACACGGCCACCAATGGTGGGGCAAAAGAAGTGGGGGAGGCCAAAATTGGAGGAACATGGAATTCTCAGAGGGTTATAGGAGGGGAGGAGGTTACAGAGATAGGGAGGGGCGAGGGCCATGGAGAGATTTGAAAACAAGGATGAGAATTTTAAAATTGAGGTATTGCTGGACCGGGAGCCAATGTAGATCAGCGAGCACAGGGGTTGATAAGTGGACCACTTGCCTTAGTGCCTCGGGGTGTGTTCTGTCGGGTCTCTGGCAGATGGCCATCTGCCGCTTGGAATCCCGCCCACACACTCGGGGCCCGTGCAGATATTTCCATTGTTCGGGCAGGAATCCGAGTCTCGAGATGGAAATTAGGCCCAGGAACTAAAATCTCTCCAGGCCTCTCTCGACGCCGGCCTGAGAGCTGGCCACTCGCCTCGGCCCACCCACCGACCACGCACCGAACCCACACACTGGTAAAATCACTCCCCATGTGCTCTTTGGCCTCGCCACTTCCTGTTCCCCATGCGCAGCCTTGAAATCTTGCCAGCTTTACTGCCTTCTGTTTTGATTAGCTTTATTGGACAATGATGGGGATCTGGTCCCCTGAAGGTTTCGCAATGTGGAAATGGTAAAAAAAAATAAAAAAATTAGTAATTGGGAGGAAATCTCCCGTGAAACGCACCATAGCAGTGAGACTGTTCCTCATTTCCTGACGCCTCACACATTATTCAGTAGGGATTAAAGTGATAAGCTCACCGTGCTAACACGGGGTCAGGAAAGGCTCCTTGACAACGTGCTTAGTCCCACTCTTAAACTCTCCGCATTACAGGGCCGCGAGCTGTGAAAGTCATAAACGCGGGATTTGCACTGCCCCCTGTAAACTCTGTGGGTTTAGCTCTCATCTCAATGGGAGTTTGAAAGGTAAACCAAAGAGCTTATGGGTTGTTCATTTTTTTTACGAGGGAGCCCTGTCTTACTTCAAGCTGACACTTTCTGTGAGATGAGAGCTTGTCAGGAAAGGTGAGGTGTTGGGTACTGGGTGTAAAATGATGCTTTACTTGTTGACGCCTCAGACTGCAGATGTTGTGCAGATGTTGCGGTCTCTGGTCAGGATAATCCCAGGCCGCTCTTTTAAATTATCCGTCTTTCGGATGAGACGTTAAACCGAGGCTCCGTCTGCTCTCTCGGGTGGACGTAAAAGATCCCACGGCCACTATTTCGAAGAAGAGCAGGGGGAGTTACACTCAGTGTCCTGGACAATATGTAACCCTCACCCAACATCAGATGATCTGGTCATTATCTCATTGCTGTTTGTGGGAGCTTGCTGTGCGCAAATTGGCTGCTGCGTTTCCTACATTACAACAGTGACTACACTTCAAAAAGCACTTCATTGGCTGTGAAGCGCTTTGGGTCCAGAGGTTGTGAAAGGCGCTGTAAAAATGCAAATCTTTCTTTTTCAAAGCCGATGGAAAACAGCACGGTTGAAATTCTTGCCTCTCTCAGGAGATCGCACGGCTACTGCAGGGTGGGTACATCCTGGGTCAAGATAGGTGGACCAGCTCGTCTCTCCCTGTCTGACATTTTCATACGTTCGTATGTGTCTAAATGGTGGGGGGTGTGGGTGTGGTATGAAGGCCTCTCCTAAAAACAATCCTGTCCTTTAAAACCCCATAGAAAGAAAAATAATTGCCCCGGGCACTTCCTGCCGTCTGCTTCAAAAGACGAGGGTTTTCGCCGTGTCCAATTAAGGGTTAAATTTCTGTTGTTGTGCGCCAGTGAAGATCAGAGCACCGCGGGCGTCCGTGTCATTGGTGGGGGGGATAACGCCCAACCCCTCTCCCATCTCCCTCCCCCCCGCCCCTCCCCCGTCTCCCTCCTCCCCGCCCCCTCCCCATCTCACTCCTCCCCGCCCCCTCGCCATCTCCCTCCTCCCTGCCCCCTCCCCGTCTCCCTCCTCCCCGCCCCCTCCCCATCTCCCTCCTCCCCGCCCCCTCCCCATCTCCCTCCTCCCCGCCCTCTCCCCATCTCCCTCCTCCCCGCCCCCCCATCTCCCTCCTCCCCGCCCCCCTCCCCATCTCCCTCCACCCCGCCCCCTCCCCGTCTCTCTCCTCCCCTCCCCCGTCTCCCTCCTCCTCCCCATCTCCCTCCTCCCCGCCCCCTCCTCTCCCTCCACCTCCCCTCCTCCCCCTCAAAAAACCATCACCCTCCCCTCCCCTCCCCTCCTCTCCTTCTCCCTTGTCCACCTCCCTCCCCCTCCCCTCCCCCACTACCCCTCCCCCTCCTCCCCTCCACCTCTTCACCCCCTCCCCTACCCTTCACCCCTCCTACTCTCCTCTCCCTCCCCCTCCTCCCCCTCTTCCCTCCACCTCCCCTCCCACCTCCTCCCTCCACTTCCCCGCCCCTCCGCTCCATCTCCCTTGTCCACCTCCCTCCCCCTCCCCTCCCCCACTACCCCTCCCCCTCCTCCCCTCCACCTTTTCACCCCCTCCCCTACCCTTCACCCCCTCCTACTCTCCTCTCCCTCCCCCTCCTCCCACTTCCTCCCTCCACCTCCCCTCCCCTCCTTCTCGCCCCCTCCTCTCCATCCACATCCCCTCCTCCCCCTCAAAAACCCTCACCCTCCCCTCCCCTCCCCGCCTCCTCCTCCCCTCCTCTCCTTCTCCCATGTCCACCTCCCTCCCCACTCCTCCCCTCCCCACTCCTCCCCTCCCCACTCCTCCCCTCCCCCTCCTCCCCTCCCCCTCCTCCCCTCCACCGCTTCTCCCCCATATCTGTCCCATTAAAATTAATTAAGTGGAAAATTGCCCCTTTTATTATTATTCCTTTGGTGTCTTTTCCGGTTGGTAGTGCTGTCAAAACAATGTCGTTATAACACGCTGCTTGTTAAATGGCAATGTTAAGTTGTAGTTTTTTAAATATTTACGCGGGAAATAAAGCAAAACAGAGCAGTGACTGGGAGAGGGAGAGGGGGTACCTCCGAGATCAGCTGTTGTGACTGCGGAAGATGCTCGATGGAACAGCGTTATTGCAGTGATGATACGAGGGCCAATTACAAGACTGTTGGACACGGCTTCAGCGGGTAGCACTCTCGCTTTCAAGTCTGAAGGTTGCGAGCTCAAGCCCCACTCCTGAGACTTGAGCACAAAATCTCAATCGGTACTGAGGAAGCGCCGCACTGTCGGAGGGGCAGTACTGAGGGAGTGCTGCACTGTCGGAGGGGAAGTACTGAGGGAGTGCTGCACTGTCGGAGGGGCAGTACTGAGGGAGTGCTGCACTGTTGGAGGGGCAGTACTGAGGGAGTGCTGCACTGTCGGAAGGACAGTACTGAGGGACTGCTTCACTGTCGGAGGGGCAGTACTGAGGGAGTGCTGCACTGTCGGAGGGGCAGTACTGAGGGGGTGCTGCACTGTCGGAGGGGCAGTACTGAGGGAGTGCTGCACTGTCGGAGGGGCAGTACTGAGGGACTGCTGCACTGTCGGAGGGGCAGTACTGAGGGAGTGCTGCACTGTCGGAGGGGCAGTACTGAGGGAGCGCTGCACTGTCAGAGGGGCCGTACTGAGGGAGTGCTGCACTGTCGGAGGGGCAGTACTGAGGGAGTGCCGCACTGTCGGAGGGGCAGTACTGAGGGAGTGCTGCACTGTCGGAGGGGCAGTACTGAGGGAGTGCTGCACTGTTGGAGGGGCAGTACTGAGGGAGTGCTGCACTGTCAGAGGAGCAGTACTGAGGGAGTGCTGCACTGTCAGAGGGGCAGTACCGAGGGAGTGCTGCACTGTCGGAGGGGCAGTACTGAGGGAGCGCTGCGCTTTCGGGGTGGCAGTACTGAGGGAGTGCTGCACTGTTGGAGGTGCCGTCTTTTGCAGAGACGCTAATCCAAGGCCCCGTCTGCCCTCTCAGGTGGACGTAAAAGATCCCACAGCCACTATTTCAAAGAAGAGCGGGGGAGTCCTTCCTGGGGTCAATGTTTATCACTCAATCTTCATCACTAAAACAGATTATTTGGTCATTGTCACATTGCTGTTTGTGGGAGCTTGCTGTGCGCAAATTGGCTGCTGCGTTTCCCAGTATTGCTGTGGGTCTGGAGTCACATATAGGCCAGACCGGGTAAGGACGGCAGATTTCCTTCCCTGAAGGACATTAGTGAACCAGATGGGTTTTTATGACAACCCGGTAGTTTCATGATACTAGTTTTTAATTCCAGGTTTATTTAGTTGAATTTAAATTCCCCATCTGCCTGTGGTGGGATTCAAACTCACGTCTCCAGATCATTAATCGGGGGCATGTTTTACACATTCTTAGTGGTTGCAAAAAGAGAATGACAGGAAGAAGAAAGAACTTGCATTTATGTAGTGCCTGGCTCAACTGGAAGAAGAGCAGAGGAGTTCTGGCCAATATTTATCCCTCAAATAACAGATCACCTGGCCATTTATTTCATTGCTGCTTGTGGGATCTTGCTGTGTGCAGATTTGGCTGCCGCGTTTTCCTACATTACAACAGTGACTATACTTCAAAAAAAAAAGTACTTCATTGGCTGTAAAGCGCTTTGGGACGTCCTGAGGTGGTGAAAGGCGCTGGAGAAATGCAAGTTTTTTTCTATATCACACAGTGGTATGTCGGTTTGTGCGTGTGCGCACGTGTCCCGATCGCCCACCACAAGTGCCACACTCCCGCTTCACCAGGGATCTTCCACCGCGGTTACGGCAGACAATTGGGAGGTTGACCCCCCCCCTCCTCGCCGCCGCCTCCCGCGTCTCTATTTCCTTGTGAACATGCGTGCTTCTTTAATGTGGGTGTCACTGGCGTGTGATCCCAACCTACAGGCGGTGGGAGCTCCCACCCAAAGCATGCTGGGGGATGGGGCCTCGTGTCAACAACAACAACAACTTGTATTTATATAGCGCCTTTAACGTAGTAAAACGTCCCAAGGCACTGCACAGGTGCGTTATAAGACAAAACATTTGACACCGAGCCACATAAGGATAAATTAGGGCAGGTGACCAAAAGCTTGGTCAAAGAGGTAGGTTTAAGAAGCGTCTTAAAGGAGGAGAGAGAGGTAGAGAGGTGGGGAGGTTTAGGAAGGGAATTCCAGAGCTTAGGGCCTCGGCCGCTGAAGGCACGGCCACCAATGGTGGAGCGATTTTAATCAGGGATGCTCAAGAGGGCAGAATTAGAGGAGCGCAGATATCTCGGGGGGTTGTGGGGCTGGAGGAGATTACAGAGATAGGGAGGGGCGAGGCCATGGAGGGATTTGAAAAGAAGGATGAGAATTTTGAAATCGAGGTGTTGCTGAACCGGGAGCCAATGTAGGTCAGTGAGCACAGGGGTGATGGGCGAACGGGACTTGGTGCGAGTTAGGACACGGGCAGCCGAGTTTTGGATGACCTCAAGTTTATGGAGGGTGGAATGTGGGAGGCCAGCCAGGAGTGTGTTGGAATAGTCAAGTCTAGAGGTAACAAAGGCATGGATGAAGGTTTCAGCAGCGGATGAGCTGAGGCAAGGGTGGAGACGGGCGATGTTACGGGGGTGGAAATAGGCGGACTTAGTTCTGCCGCGGATATGTGGTCGGAAGCTCATTTCAGGGTCAGATATGACACCAAGGTTGCGAACAGTGTGGTTCAGCAAAGATTTAAGGTGTTTGGCAAAAGGACCAGAGGCGAGATGAGGAAAAACTTTTTTACGTAACGAGTGGTTAGGATTTGGAATACGCTGCCTGATAGGGCGGTGGATACAGATTCAATAGCAGCCTTCAAAAGGGAATTGGAGACATACTTGAAGGAGAAAAAATTGCAGAGATATGGGGAAAGAGCGGGGGAGTGGGATTAACGGGATTGCTCTTCGAAAGAGCTGGCGCAGACTCGATGGGCCGAACGGCCTCCTCCTGTGCCGTACTATTCTAGGATTCTAGGATTCTGTGTAAAGTGAGGTCCATGATCTTTTCACACACCCCACTCCCACGTCCCCCTGCCTCTTCTCCAGTACCCAGTCCTGCCCTCTTTGATTCATAAACCTACATGCTTGTGAGTGGCAGCCCTCCTTGGGAGATTCAGCTCCAGTGTGCCGTGTCTCCTACCCCGCAGACACAGGATCTGATTGTTCTGCAAGAGATCTGAAAGTGAAACAAGATCGTTGCTCTCGCAATGAAAGGATGTGACAAATGAGGGGCCTCATGCGCGTCTGTGCTGAAGGATCGCCCGTTGAATGAAGGTTCCGTAGTCAACCGTTTAACTTGGAGCTTGATGCTTCTCCTGTTAGAAGGGTAAAAGCTATCAAATTCCAATGGCTGCTTCGCAATCATTGAGTCATAGAATCACACAGCACAGAGGGAGGCCATTTGGCCCATCATGCCTGTGCCGGTTCTTTGAAAGAGCTCTCCAATTAGTCCCACTCCCCCCTCCTGCTCTTTCCCCAGAGCCCTGCAAATTTTTCCTTTTCAAGTATTTATCCAATTCCCTTTGAAAGTTACTATTGAATCTGCTTCTGCCGCCCTTTCAGGCAGCGCATTCCAGA
>NC_140994.1:12136035-12313535 GCF_052327205.1 Somniosus microcephalus | reverse complement strand
GCCTGGGAACGCCCGTCACCGCCAAGTTCCCCTCCAAGTCACACACGCCTGACTTAAGGCTAAAGGGATCAAGGGATATGGGGAGAAAGCAGGGACAGGGTACTGAATTTGGATGATCAGCCATGATCTCATTGAATGGCGGAGCAGGCTCGAGGGGCCGAATGGCCTACTCCTGCTCCTATCGTCCATGCTTTCTATGAAAGAGTGCAGTGAAGATTCACCAGACTGATACCTGGGATGGCAGGAATGACGTATGAGGAGAGATTGGGTTGATTAGGCTTATATTCACTGGAGTTTAGAAGAATGAGAGGGGATCTCATTGAAACTTATAAAATTCTAACAGGACTAGACAGACTAGATGCAGGAAGGATGTTCCCGATGGCAGGGGAGTCCAGAACCAGGGGTCATAGTCTAAGGATAAGGGGTAAGCCATTTGGGACAGAGATGAGGAGGAATTTCTTCACCCAGAGAGTGGTGAACCTGTGGAATTCTCTACCACACAAGGCAGTTGAGGCCAATTCATTAAATATATTCAAGAAGGAGTTAGATATATTTCTTAAGGCTAAAGGGATCAAGGGATATGGGGAGAAAGCAGGGACAGGGTACTGAATTTGGATGATCAGCCATGATCTCATTGAATGGCGGAGCAGGCTCGAGGGGCCGAATGGCCTACTCCTGCTCCTCTATGTTTCTATGACTTGGGCACCGGCTGCTCTTTCATCTCCGGAGTGGGATTTTTGAACCCACGACCTTTTTAGACTTGAGGTGCGAGCGCTGCCCACTGAATCAGCTGAGGATGTATTGCACACATTGTGTGAGCCACTTTGACTGAACTCGCCAGGCAGGAATACCCAAGGGATCAGGCGGAATGCAGGTTTAACACCGTTCAGTGGAAATTAAAATCGGGCGGAGTGTAAAACCCCACCCTGTCTGTTTTCCAATGGTCGGGTTAGATGAAAGTTGCCCCCACTTAGCCCATTGAGGTGCACTCTAGCTTGATTCGATCTTACTAATAAAGAGATAACTTAAAAAGAAAGAGCTTCCGTTCAGCGAGTGCCTTTCACAGGGCTTTCCAAAGTGTGATTGGCCAGATGCATGGCAGATGCAGTATAATATTGATAAATGCGAGGTTATCCACTTCGGTGGCAAAAACAGGAAGACAGATTATTATCTGAATGGCAATAGATTGGGAAAAGGGGAAGTGCAACGAGACCTGGGTGTTCTTGTGCACCAGTTGTTGAAGGTAAGCATGCAGGGGCAGCAGGTGGTTAAGAAGGCAAATGGTATGTTGGCCTTCATAGCGAGAGGATTCGAGTACAGGAGTAAGGATGTCTTGCTGCAGTTGTACAGGGCCTCAGTGAGATCACATCTTGAGTATTGTGTGCAGTTTTGGTCGCCTTATCTGAAGAAGGATGTTCTTGCCATGGAGAGAGTGCAGTGAAGATTCACCAGACTGATACCTGGGATGGCAGGAATGACGTATGAGGAGAGATTGGGTCGATTAGGCTTATATTCACTAGAGTTTAGAAGAATGAGAGGGGATCTCATTGAAACTTATAAAATTCTGACAGGACTGGACAGACTAGATGCAGGAAGGATGTTCCCGATGGCCGGGGAGTCCAGAACCAGGGGTCACAGTCTAAGGATAAGGGGTAAGCCATTTAGGACTGAGATGAGGAGGAATTTCTTCACCCAGAGAGTGGTGAACCTGTGGAATTCTCTACCACTGAAGACAGTTGAGGCCAATTCATTAAATATATTCAAGAAGGAGTTAGATATATTTCTTAAGGTTAAAGGGATAAAGGGATATGGGGAGAAAGCAGGGACAGGGTATTGAATTTGGATGATCAGCCATGATCTCATTAAATGGCGGAACAGGCTCGAGGGACCGAATGGCCTACTCCTGCTCCTATCTTCTATGTTTCTATGTGTCACAGCCAACGAATTTATTTTTTGAAGTGCAGTAATAGATTTCACTGATCCATACAGTTACTTCGCGGAAGGGCTCCAACAGCCCCCTCACTGGTTGGTAAAACCACTGCCCAATGTTGGCCTGAGCCATGTGGACCAAGGAGGCCCTGGGATTCGATGCCCAGTTGGTTCATCTCAGCTGGGTGGTGCTGGGGTGCCATAGTTGGCCTCAACAGGCAAGGAGCCAAAAGGTCAGGCAAAGCTCCCTGGCCACTGTTTGACGTAATAAAACTCACTACACACTTGGTTTGAGTATGAAGCAAGGCTTTAATCAACTTGTTTCAGAACATGGAGGTCTAGTTGTACTTCACTAGTTCCTTGTCTTACAAAATGTCCCTGGCAAGCTGGGGCCGACGCCCAAGTATTTATACTCCTTGGGCGGCGCCACCAGCTGGCCGTCCAGCGTTATTTCATAAGTAGTTCCTTGATGATGAGATTTATAACACTGTTCATAAGAACATAAAAAATAGGAGCAGGAGAGCCCCTCGAGCCTGCTCCGCCATTCAATAAGATCATGGCTGATCTTCTACCTCATCTCCACTTTCCTGCACTATCCCCATATCCCTCGATTCCCTCAATATTCCAAAATCTATCGCTCTCTGTCTTGAATATACTCAACGACTGAGCCTCCACAGCCCTCTGGGGCAGAAAATTCCAAAGATTCACCACCCTCTGAGTGAAGACATTTCTCCTCATCTCAGTCGTAAATGGCTGACCCCTTATCCTGAGACTGTGACCCCTGGTTCGGTGCTAGGAAATGCGCGAGTGTGTGGACGCGGGATGAGCAATGGATGAGGCCCAGCTGTAGTGTCCACCTCCCCTCGCCCCCTGTGGTTGAATAACCTGCCAGCACTCAAGGCTCACGAATGACCACTTGGGCCAGATAACAGGAGGTCCAAAGTCTACGGAGCTGTACCCCGGCAAGGGCCAGTACTTTCACCATAGACAGGGAGAGGTGCGAGACGACCAGAGTAAAGAATTCCTTTATTGTGAAGTCAGCAAAGCAAGAAAAATTGCCATCAGTCCTTCCTCCGTAGTCAGCCGTGGCTCAGTGGGGGTAGCAGTCTCGCATCTAAGTCAGTAGGTTGTGGGTTCTAGTCCCACTCCGCTACTTGAGAAGCTAGGCTAACACTCCAGTGTAGTACTGTTTTGAACATACTCAACGACTGAGCCTCCACAGCCCCCTGGGGTAGAGAATTCCAAAGATTCACCACCCTCTGTGTGAAGAAATTTCTCCTCATCTCAGCCCTAAAAGGCCGACACCTGATCTGCACTGTTGGAGTTGCCGTCTTTTGGATGAGATGTTAAACTGAGGCCCCGTCTGCCCTCGCAAGGAAATGTAAAGAAGAGCAGGGGAGTTCTCCCCGGTGTGCTGGGGCCAATATTTATCCCTCAATCAACATCACAAACAGATTATCTGGTCATTATCACATTGCTGTTTGTGGGAGCTTGCTGTGCGCAACTTGGCTGCCGCATTTCCCACATTACAATAGTGACTGCACTTCAAAAATGTACTTCATTGGTTGCAAAGTGTTTTGGGACGTCCTGAGGTGATGCGAGTTGCTATAGATACGCAAGTTCTTTCTTTCCTTGGATTGGCTGCTTCAACACATGCAGGTCGCATACTCAAAACGAGAAGATTAATGGTGCAACTTGGAAAAGCATCGACTGCGACCTCGACCACCGAGAAGGACGAGGGCAGCAGGCTCATGGGAACACCGCCACCTCCAAGTTCCTCTCCAAGTCGCACATCATCCTGACTTAGAAGTATATCGTCGCTCCTTCATCGTCGCTGGCTCAAAATCCTGGAACTCCCTCCCTGACAGCACTGTGGGAGTACCTTCACCACACGGACTGCAGCGACTCAAGAAGGCAGCTCACCACCACCTTCTCAAGGGCAACTAGGGATGGGCAATAAATGCTGGCCTTGCCAGCGACGCCCACATGAATAATAAAAACAGTAACACGCTCAATATTCTTCACGTGTTTGGAAATTTCCTTCTGTTGGGTACAAACTACAATGTCATCTGGCCCAACAGCCGGCCATTTGTACTGAGTTAGCTGATCTCAGCATAATTGGCCTCAGAACCCTGAGCTACAGTGGGCGGGGGGCGGGGGGTGGTGGTGGAATTGTCTGCCAAGATTCCTGCTGCTAACCGCAATCCCGTAACTCCTCATCCTGGAAGGTGAGTGTCCATGGACTTTAGACGAGGGCAGGATTGGACTCGGTGGTGATGCCTCCATCCTGTGGTCGAGCAGCCTGTCTATGCTCACAGCTGAGGGAATGACAATGTGGGTGAGGTATCGAAGAGTGACCAGCACTCGCCGAGCCGTACCCCAGCCGTCGTCCGCTATCTCCAGGAGAAAGAATTGGGCAATCAGTCTCGGCTCGGTGGTAGCACTTAATGTCAGAAGGTTGTGGGTTCAGGTCCCACTCCAGAGAATTGAGCACAAAATAAAGACTGATGCTCCTAGTGCAAGTACTGAGGGAGTGCTGCACTGTCGGAGGTGCCGTCTTTTGGATGGGACGTTAAACCGAGGCCCCATCTGCCCTCTCAGGTGGACGTAAAAGATCCCACGGCCACTATTTGCAGAAGAGTGGGGGAAGAGTTGTTCTACCGACTATTCATCCTGAACCTGCACTGCCGAAACTCATTAT
The DNA here is from genome assembly GCF_052327205.1 of Somniosus microcephalus. NCBI lineage: Eukaryota > Metazoa > Chordata > Chondrichthyes > Squaliformes > Somniosidae > Somniosus > Somniosus microcephalus. The sequence continues at coordinate 12,308,905 of NC_140994.1, read as the reverse complement.
CTGGCCATTTATCTCATTGCTGATTGTGGGATCTTGCTGTGCAAAAGTTTGACTGCCATATTTGCCTGCAAAGCAACAATGACTAAAGGTACCTCATTGTCCGTGGAGCTCTGTGGGACATTCTGAGGTCATGTGGGGTGCTATATAAACGTGAGCTCTTTCTTTTAAAATACTTTGACCTGTATATTGGTGACTTTTAAGGGCCTAAGATTATCTAGTTAGGCTCTCAGGGCGAGGAGTGATGTTGATAGATGGGCCTCGCTTGGCAGATCCTGGATCTACAACCGCTTGCCCTCCTCCACCCCTACCCCCATTTAAATGAATGGCGGGGCGAATCCAGGGGGCTGAGGGGCTTGTGATTTCCCGGCCAGTGCTCCCCTATGGGCAATGCTCCTCTCCCGGGGGAGATGCCAGCCAAGGAAAGGGTCCTGACTTTCCAAGAGCAGAATAAGCCGTGACGTGATGTGACGTTCCTGGTGCAGTCGCTGTTGATGATTTTTGAGGGGGGAGGGGGAACAAGAGACGAGTGGAATCTGAGGCATTCTCCGCGGCTGCGGCTAGTCACGCACGAGTGAGCAAGTAAGCCCGATCAGTCCCTCTAACCACTGGCTACCACCAAGAGTAAATGAAGGAGCACGCTCGCTCCTCCTGGCCCACAAGGGAGCCAAAAGAGAAAGAAAATTAAACTCGTCTTTCTGGTCCTCTTCTGGCCCCCAACCCTCTTACTAGTAGACGGGTACAACAAATAATTTAGAAGGCTAATGGAATGTTGGTCTTTATCTCAGGGGGCTAGAATACAAAGGGAAGAAAGTGATGTTCCAGCTGTACAGAGCTCTGTTTAGACCCCATCGGGAGTGGCTGTGTTCAGTTCAGGGCCCCACACCTCAGGAAGGATATACTGGCCTTGGAGAAGGAGCAGCGCAGATTCACCAGAATGATACCGGGGATAAAAGGGTTAAATTGCGAGGACAGGTCGCACAGACTGGGCTTGTATTCCCTCGAGTATAGAAGATTAAGGGATAGAAGCATAGAAACATAGAAGATAGGAGCAGGAGTAGGCCATTCGGCCCCTCGAGCCTGCTCCGCCATTCAATACTGATCCAAATTCAGTACCCTGTCCCTGCCTTCTCCCCATATCCCTTGATCCCTTTAGCCTTAAGAAATATATCCAACTCCTTCTTGAATATATTTAATGAATTGGCCTCTACTGCCTTCTGTGGTAGAGAATTCCACAGGTTCACCACTCTCTGGGTGAAGAAATTCCTCCTCATCTCAGTCCTGATCTGATTGAGGTGTTTAAGATGATTAAAGGATTTGATTGGGTAGATAGAGAGAGTCTATTTCCTCTGGCGGGGGGGGAGTCCAGAACAAGGGGGCAGAACCTTAACATTAGAGCCAGGCCGTTCAGGGGTGATGTCAGGAAGCACTTCTTCACACAAAGGGTGGTGGAAATCTGGAACTCTCCCCCCCAAAAAGCTGCTGAGGCTGGGGGTCAATTGAAAAACTTTAAAACTGAGATTCATAGACTTTTGTTAGCCAAGGGTATTGAGGGTTGCGGAACCAAGGCGGGTAAATGGAGTTAAGATACAGATCAGCCGTTATCTAATTGAATGGCGGAACGGGCTCGAGGGGCTGAATGGCCTCCTCCTGTTCCTATGTTTGACACCAGGTTGGGTTAAAATTGCAGTCGGGCCCTGATGACATCACCGGAGCCTGATCAGGATATTTAAAGGACACCGTCCCTGTCGCCTGCCTAAAATTAACATTGCGACCCGCGGGGAGGCTGCGGGATCAGTGGGGGGGTATTTTAATTGCCCCCCCACCCCCTCCCACCCCCCACTCATCCTGCCCACCTGGTGGGAAGGGTTGAAATCGGCCCTGCGAGCTTTGAGGGTGGTTTCAAAGGTGGGAGGTGGGAGGTGGCGAGGCAGACGGATATAAGGATAGAATTCGAGAGTCGGAGCCAGGAAGCTGAAGGCTTTTCCGCCAATGGTGGGCGGAGAGTGAGGAGGAAGCTCGAAAGACCGAGAGTCGGCGAAGGGGAGTCCTTGGGGTGGTGTTCAGGATATAGGGCCGGAGGAGATTGAAGAGATAAGATAAAGTGCTTTGGGGCATCCTGGGGTCATGAAAGGTGCTATAGAAATGCAGGTCACAAAGAGATTTAAAGATGAAGATCGGGATTTTAAGTTGAATGCATTTCATAAATTAATAAGATACCGAGGGGAATAGAAATGGTTAATCCTGGGCACCATTTCAAGTTAAACCACGACTACAGAACAAAGGGACAGAGCTACAAACTGATAGGAGGCAAGTCAGAACTGATGTTAGGAAGCACTTGTTCACAAAGAGAGTGATTAACACTGAATAGGATAGTGGAGATAAAGCCTCAGGAATTATTGAAGAGGCAGGTGCTGTGATAAAGGAAAAAAGAACTCCCATTTATACAGCACCTGTCACGATCTCAGGATGTCCCAAAGCGCTTTACAGTCAATGGAGTACCTTTGAAGTAAACACAGAAAATGCTGGAAATACTCAGCAGATCAGACAGCATCTGTGGAGAGAGAGAAAGAGAGAGAGAGTTAATGTTTCAGGTCAATGACCTTTCGTCCGAACCTTTGAAGTGTAGTCACCGTTGTAATGTAGGAAAACAGCAACCAAATTGCACACAGCAAGCTCCCACAAGCAGCAATGTGATAATGACCAGATATTTTAGTGATGTTGATTGAGGGATAAATCTCGGCCAGGACACCGGGGAGAACTCCCCCTGCTCTTCTTCGAAATAGTGGCCATGGGATCTTTTGCATCCACCTGAGAGGGCAGACGGGGCCTCGGTTTAACGTCTCATTCGAAAGACAGCACCTCTGACATTGCAGCACTCCCTCAGCACTGCACTGGAAGCGTCAGCCTGGATTTTGTGCTCAAGTCTCTGGAGTGGGACTTCTGAGACAGAACCATGACCACACCACAATGATGGGAGCGACTCTAAGTTTCTATGGAAGGAAGAGACAGATGGCCTGAATGGACTCCCTCATCAGTACTTATTTTTGTGATCTGTTTGCGATCAACACATGGCCACCACTCTGTGAGAAACTAAACCTCCTACGCCCAGGACTTGTATGACAGTTGTTAGCTTTGCCCTTACAGCTCAGCACTGGAGCCTGGACTTCCCTCCACATAACCGTAGACTGGCAATTAAGAGCTCTGATATGGAGAGTGCACCATAGTAATGAACTTCTCATATGACCTCGACATCATGACATAAAGAAAGGAAGACAGATTTGCATTTCTATAGCGCCTTTCATGATCACCAGATGTTCCAAAGCACTTTACAGCCAATGAAGTACTTTTTGAAGTGGAGTCACTGTTGTAATGTGGGAAACGCGGCAGCCAATTTGCGCACAGCAAGGTCCCACAAACAGCAATGTGATAAAGACCAGGTCATCTGTTATTTTGATTAAGGGACAAGACACCAGGAAGAACTCCCCTGCTCTTTTTCAAAATAGTGTCATGGGATCTCTTGAGAGGGAAGATGGGGCCTCGGTTTAACGTCTCATCCGAAAGACGGCACGTCAGACAGTGCAGCACTGCCTCAACACTGCACTGGATGTCAGCCTAGATTTTTGTGCTCAAGTCCCTGGAGTGGGACTCTGAACCCACAACCTTCTGACTCAGAGGCAAGAGCGCTCCCAACTGAGCCACAGCTGACACTAAAACAAGAGCAATAATGGACTCCCCTTAACTGATCTCGATGTCTATGCAGCTGCTGACTGGGCCCCACCACTGATGGGAGGTCAACACTAGACCTGTGAGAAAGAACTGGCCTCCCTCCATTCTTGGCAATGAAAGAGAGGCGGACGCTCTTTCCGCCTGTGCCAATCTATGGCCGCGAATTTAATAGCACTGAGGGGGCGGGTTTGGAGGCAGGTCCACTGTCAAAATCGCAAAGATTAACAGCGAGTAGGAATCCCGCTGTCAACCCACCTCCACGCGAGTCGCCCTGGTGTCGGGTCTGTCAGCGCAGAACTGACCCGACACCAAGCAGCGGGGGAGACAATTCATCTACTTAAATGGCTTGTTAAGAGCCAATTTAAGAGTATTTTGAGGCTTACCTGTAATTTTACCTTCTCCCCCACTGGTTACCCACTGTTCGGGGAACACACCAGCTCAACCTGGCGTGTTTTGAGTCTGCTTTGATGTTTGTGAAAAGCCGACAGCTGCGGAAGTGATGTCCAGGGTGCCATGTTGCAGATGGTGAGTCTCAGAGCACAGAAATGTTGGTTACTGCATTTTTAATACATATACAGATTTCTTTAGCTTATAAGTATTTAGATCCAACTGTATGTCCAGTGCAATCTCATTGGGAGAACCTCACTCACCAGTGACAGATCACTTCTGTCATCTCACCTGCAGCTGCCATTTATTCCAGCAACATCGGAGCCAATGAAACAATCAGATCTTGGTCCTCCGAATCCTTCCACGATCAGCCCCAACACCAACATCACCAGGCACACCAACATCACCAACAACATCACCAACCTCATCACCAACCTTTGCTGTCATCACCTGATGCTGCACTGGACACAGGGCATCAGCTCCTGACAACATTGCTGCCCGGGAGGCCAGTGATGGCATCACCATGGCCAGACTTTCTTCCCTTGATGCTGTTAACCCTGGCTGCCACATGATGCACCAGGTTGACAACATCCCACACCAGCACCGTGAAGCATCCCTTTAATGTCCAAGCCATTCCATGCACACACATCACTGTAGCGGGGAGGGGGGAGTTATGACTGAACAATCACTGGAACTCAGTAAGACGCTTCTCAAGGTGCGCTCAGATCTGTCCAATAAGGGGTACTTTTGGAAAATGAGATTTCACTTTATGACAACACATTACCAGAAACTTCACATGGACATTGGCTAAACCTCTCCAGTGCCTACTCTTGTGTGTTGTTAGTTGGTATGCTTGCAATAGGATGAGTGTGAGTGTGAGGGGTGGCTAGTGAGATGGGGAAGTGATAAAGTAGATAGAGAGGGTTGGGTGGAGGTGCAAAGTAAGTTGGTATCCTGGGGAGGTCTCTTCCACCCTTGGAGAGAGACATTGGAGAGCCTGGGTGCAAGCGTTCACCTTTGTGCAGTGATTGTCAGTGTTTGCAGCACCTCAATGCTGTCAAACACTGACAGAACAACTGTCAAACTCCAAGTGGACGTGGTCCCTGTTAGGAAACCGGCTGAGGACACGTCATCAAATGACATCATCAGACCCGCTTCCTGTTAATTGGCCAATCAAGGGAAAATCACGTCTGCAGAGCGGAGGTAGCTGGGGGCGGGACCGGAACCCGGTAACCAGCTGTCCTGCCCCCATCCCGCCTCCAGAATTAAATTTGTGTCCTATGACTGGCCTTTGAAGATGGGCTCGCTTGATGAGCACAGAATTCACAATTTATAAAAAATAGTGGGGAAAAAGTGCTCCTGGATTGCTTCTGGTTAGATGTCAGGAGGCGGTTCTTTCCCCAGAGAATGGTGGACCTCTGGAACAGGCGGCCATCTCGTGCGGTGGATGCTGATTCGCTGAGTTCCTTCAAGCGAGAGCTGGACCTGTTTCTGGCTGGGGCGGAGATCACCTCTTACAGAAGGTGGGCACTGCAGGGAATTCAGGACCAGAGTGTGCTCCTGGACTAGTTTCCATCGCCGAGATGGGTCGAAGAGGAATTTTCCAGCTTTTCCCCCCCCCCAAAATTGGCCTGGATTTTTTACTTCTCCCAGGAGATCCCATAGTTTCGGATCGGGTGAAGAGTGAATATATTGTGATACACAAGGTATCGCGGTTGTGTGGGACAGGGCGGATGGACCAAAAGTTCTTTACCTGCCCGTCATTGTTCGTATGTGCGTATGCCCTGCCGAATATTTATCCCTCAACCAACATCACATCTGGTCATTGTCACATTTGTGTTTGTATGTTTCAGCAATCCTGCTACAGTATGTTCTACTCATCCAGCCATCTAAGGCTGACCTTTGGTTACCCTCCTGGTTTAGCAGTGAGTAAGTCTGAAGGGTGTGTTGTTTCTAGGATTCCACTGGAGTCTGGAGCAAGCGCAGGTAATCCTGTTTGTATTTGAAGTTCCTAATCTAGAAAGTCAAAGGCGCACGGACAAGAAGGGTCTACACGCCCTGCATCTCAACTCAGATGGCTGCGAGTGATAGTGGGAAAAGTGACGATATCAGCAGAAGCGATGATTGCAAGCACAAGGGTTCGAGTATAGTTAACCATTTAAAGTACTCGCAGAACCAATACGTTTGGCAGCTCAGAACGAGGCCATTCGTCCCATCACACCTGCGCTAGCTCTCTGAAAAGGCTATCCTCTTAGTCCCAAGCTCCTGTCCTTTGATGTACCGACAGGATATCTTGTTTGAATTTTGAATTTTTAACTTGTTACTGTGTACCTTTACTCTTTAAAATTTTTCTTTGATGAATATTTATCCACTTCCCTTTTAAAAGCTATTGTGATTACAGCACTAGTTCTGGTTACCATTCAATGTTCCAACAACCCATTGGATGAAACAAATCTTCTAAAAACTCCCTTTGTTCTTTTGGTGAAGGTCATACATTTATGCCCTGGGCGAACAGTGAAAATAGTTTCCCCTGACGGTACCCCTTATACAGATTATTCCAGTTTAACAGACTGGGGAGGACCAGGGGCCGTGAGTTTAAACTGTGTAAGAGTAGGAATAGACTGGATGTTGGGCGGTTCTTCTCTTCCCAGACAGCAGTGAGCCTCTGGAATGTGTTGCGGGCTGGTGCGGTGGGTGCTGACTCTGTCTGCCTTCAAGAGGGAGCTAGACCGGTTCCTGACCGGGGCAGAGATCGCATCATATAGAGGGCAAGAGCCTTTATAGATAATGCTTGGTCCGTGTGATCTCCTGGTCTGGGAGAGGAATTTCCCAGAGTATTTTCTCCCCTTATTGGCCCTGGTTTTTGTTCTCTGTTGTTTTGGAGATTACCCGGCGGTGTGGGTGGTGGGGTGGGTGCTGGGGTGGGTGGGGAAGGAAGTGTCTAGTCGTGATGCTCCAGCCATCATGAGTGTGGGGCCAGCTTGATGGTCCATCTGGTCTTTCCCTGCCTGTCAATTTTGTATGTTCGCGTGTTCGTATGATCTTAAGCGCCTCGATCAGATCTCCTCTTAATCTTCAATTCATCCTCTCGGTCTTCTATATGGTTTACATTACCAACTAGCTGCCTAATTTGTCACGGTTGTTAATTCTTACTGACATGTTAACAAGTATATTGAGCAGCACTGAAATGAAGGGAGAGAGCAAGCTTCACATTCCCTCATCCCTTCAGCTCAACTCGATTTAGGTCTTGCACAGGTATTTCCGCTTCGCTATGTTCCAGCTGTGCAGCATTTTGACCTAAAGTGACCGAGTGCTTCACAATGGTGCAGAGAGGACTGACTGGGATTAAAGAAAGAAAGACGTACATTTCTACAGCACCTTTCAAGACCTCAGGATGTCCCAAAGCGCTTTACAGCCAATGAAGTACTTTTTGAAGTGTAGTCACTGTTGTAATGTAGGAAACACGGCAGCCAATTTGCACACAGCAAGCTCCCACAAACAGCAACGTGATAATGATCAGATCATCTGTCTTTAGTGATGTTGGTTGAGGGATAAATGATGGCCCCAGGACACCGGTGAGAACTCCCCCTGCTCTTCTTCGGAAATAGTGACATGGGATCTTTTACGTCCACCTGAGAGGGCAGGCGGGGCCTCGGTTTAACGTCTCATCCGAAAGACGGCACCTCCGACAGTGCAACACTCCCTCAGTACTGCACTGGGAGTGTCACCTTAGATTGTGTGCTCAAGTCTCTGGAGTGAGGCTCAAACACACGACCTATCTGACTCAGAGGCGAGAGCGCTACCCACTGAGCCAAGCCGGCCTTCATTTTCTGTCCCAGTCCATTAGTGTGGCACAAGGGACACCACCGACACATTCCTCCCCAGTGGCAGAACACCACTGAGCAAATTAGAGGTCTCAGGGCCTTGCTAGGGATTGGCAGCCAGAAGTCCGTAAGTTCTAAAGATCTGCTGTGTAAGTGAGTTTTAAATCTCTCCATTCTGGCCCTACTGCAAGGCTCCCTCAGACCATCTGCTCTAGGAGGAGGTCTTGGCCCAGCCCTTCATTAATTTTGTTTTTATTTATTAATGGGATGTGGGTGTCGCTGGCAAGGCCGGCATTTATTGCCCATCCCTAGTTGCCCTCGAGAAGGTGGTGGTGAGTCGCCTTCTTGAACCGCTGCAGTCCGTGTGGTGAAGGTACTCCCACAGTGCTGTCAGGGAGGGAGTTCCAGGATTTTGACCCAACGACGATGAAGGAACGGCCGATATATTTCCAAGTCAGGATGGTGTGTGACTTGGAGGGGAATTTGGAGTTGGTGGTGTTCCCATGCGCCTGCTGCCCTTGTCCTTCTAGGTGGACGAGGTCGCGGGTTTGGGAGGTGCTGTCGAAGAAGCCTATGTAAGTTGCTGCAGCACATCTTGTAGATGGTACACACTGCAGCCACGGTATGCCGGTGGTGGAGGGAGTAGGTGTTTAAGGTGGTGGATGGGGTGCCAATCAAGCGGGGCTGCTTTGTCCTGGATGGTGTCAAACTTCTTGAGTGTTGTTGGAGCTGCACTCATCCAGGCAAGTGGAGCATATTCCATCACACTCCTTACTTGTGCCTTGTAGATGGTGGAAAGACGTTGGGGAGTCAGGAGGTGAGTCACTTGCCACAGAATGCCCAGCCTCTGACCCGCTCTTGTAGCCACTGTATTTATGTATGCTTAAGTATTTAAGAAGTATATTTATATATACTTCTTGCTGCACTCTTCAACCTGGGAACTCCTTGGCCTTGACTCAAGGGGAAAAGGGAGGGGGAGGTCTGGAATGCTGTCTCCCAGCTTGTTTACATGATGGCGTCCACAGGCCACTGTGAGCTCTGACCACACCCCACCTTCCCCCCACCCCCTGTCCTCCTCTGGGGAAGCCCTAGAAATCCTGGGACTACGTTGAAAGGCGTGGCGACCTGGCCCACTCTTAACCAACCTTTGCGTCCAAGGAACTGGGAAGTCATAGAGTCATAGAGTTATACAGCACGGATAGAGGCCCTTCGGCCCATCGTGTCCGCGCCGGCCATCACGCCCTGTCTAATCTAATCCCATATTCCAGCATTTGGTCCGTAGCCTTGTATGCTATGGCATTTCAAGTGCTCAACCAAATGCTTCTTGAATGTTGTGAGGGTTCCAGCCTCCACAACCCTTTCGGGCAGTGAGTTCCAGGCTCCAACCACCCTCTGGGTGAAAAAGTTCTTTCTCAAATCCCCTCTAAACCTCCCGCCCTTTACCTTGAATCTATGCCCCCTAGTTATTGACTCTTCTACTAAGGGAAAAAGCTCCTTAGTACCCATCCTATCTATGCCCCTCATAATTTTGTACACCTCAATCATGTCCCCCCTCAGCCTCCTCTGCTCCAAGGAAAACAAACCCAATCTGCCCAGTCTCTCTTCATAGCTGAAGCGTTCCAGCCCTGGTAGCACCCTGGTGAATCTCCTCTGCACCCTCTCCAAAGCTATCACATCCTTCCTGTAGTTGGCGGTCGGGCCAAAGGTCAGGGAAATTCGGTCCCAATATTCCAACTGCGGCCTGACATGAATCTTGTCATTCATGTGGAAATGACTTAGGAAATAATACTGGGCGGCCTGCTGGTGGCGCTGTCCAGGGAGAGTATAAATACTCGGGCACGGGCCCAGCTTGCTCAGGACATTCTTTAACAGGAACTAGTGAAGGACAGCACGGTGGCATAGTGGTTAGCACTGTTGCCTCACAGCGCCAGGGACCCGGGTTCAAATCCGGCCTCGGGTGACTGTGTGGAGTTTGCACATTCTCCCCGTGTTTGCGTGGGTTTCCTCCGGGTGCTCCGGTTTCCTCCCACAGTCCAAAGATGTGCGGGTTAGGTTGATTGGCTATGATAAATTGACCCTTAGTGTTAGGGGGATTAAAATGTGTGGGGTTACGGAGATAGGGTGGGATATGTGTTGAAGGGGTTACGGGGATCGGGTGGGATATGTGTCGGTGCAGGCTCGATGGGCCGAAATGGCCTCTATCTGCACTGTGGGGTTTCTGTGATTCTGTGATTCTGTGTGACACAACTAGATCTCCATGTTGAAAAACAGTTGATTAAAGCTTTGTTTAATACTCAGACCAAGTGCCTAGTTTTTATACGTCACGGCCTAACCAGTGATTTGTGCAGGTTCAGCGTTACCTCTTTCGGGGGCTTTTTTTTTGTACTCTATTTTTTTTTAAACTGCAGCTTCATCAACTTGATGAGAGGAGTGGAGAAAAACTGAGGTTAAGAAAAGCAAAAAGTAGCAGAAAGCGTGTCAGGTCCCATCGAGAAGCAAGGCCCGACAGATCACTGAGGGAGAGAGGGAGGCGGCTGTGTTTGGTTGCATGCTTAAATCCAAATTTATAGCCAACACCAGTTGGTTTGTGCATCTAATTTTGTTACCGCTCTTGCTGAGCTGACTTTCAGGCTGCTTGTTGTGTTCGGTCCATGGGATTGTGCCTCGAGCTGCCCGCACAGCATTGAATATATCGTAATAACAACAGAAAGGCAACATCCGTGGAGAGAGAAACTGAGTCAACGTTTCAGGTCGAAACCCTTCGTCAGGACTGAGAAAAAAGGCAGGAAATGAAACAGATTAAAAGGCCAGTTTGGGGGCTGGGAAATGGGGATGAGAGAACAAAAGAGAAGTGAAGAGACATTAAGAGGTATTCAAGACAAGACGAGATGATGATAGGACTAGTAAACAGACAAAAGACGGCTCTAGATGAGGTGTGAAATGCGCTGGCAGAATGAGAGACAGCTGCCATGTGGGAGAGAAAATAAGGGGGAAGTGTTGTGTATGTACCTTTAAGCGAAGAACTGATTCTATACTGCAGTACTGGCAGTGACCACCCCTGTATATAAAGCCATAGCAGGCTTCTGTATTTCAGTCTTAAGTTACCCTCTGTTCAGTAAATACCTGTTATTATTGTTCTCCTGCAGTCCGTGTATTATTTATACTCGGACACTACATTGGCGACCAACAGGTTCGAACTCACCTGCAGTACTGCATCACCTCACGGGGATCTTTCCCTGCGAAGAAGCTTCTTGGAGGTCGAAGTCAAAACAACGGGCGTCGACCGTGGGCAACCGCCCAAGGATCCATCGGAGTTCGGAGAGTTGCAGGAGAGGCTGTGGAGAGCTGGGCTTGGTTCCCCAGTCAAGGTGTTCCAGCAAATCGTGCTGGTAACAGGTAGTGCGCTGACCCTTCCGGACGGCGGCGGGCTCGAGCTCGATTGAGCGGCTCTGCAAAAGGGGCCGTGCAGTGTAGTCGGGAGGAAAAGAGAGAGAGAGAGAGGGTGGCGCGCACAGGACGCGGTCGGTGCTCAAGAACCGGGCAGCGTAGCGAAAATAAAACAAGGGGAAGGAAAAGTGAGACGCGCCGAAGCCGCGGGTCGCCGCCATTACCCTGCAGAACGCTAGGAGCAGCGTGGCAGCAAGGGGAAGAAGGAAAAGCGCGGGAGGCGCCATTTTATTCCATTGGGGAAGAAGGAAAAGCGCGGGAGGCGCCATTTTAATCCATTAGTGAAGAAGAAAAAAGCATGGGAGGCGCAATTTTAAATCACCCAAGATGCCGAAAAGTGGCAGTATCACTGCTTTCGACAACGAGGTAGAAGGCTGGACCACGTATGTGGAAAGAATTGAAGTGTACTGCAAGGCAAATGAGGTGGCCGATGGAAGGAAGGCGTCGGTATTATTAAATTTGATGGGCGCGAGAACGTACGGCCTATTGCGGAATTTAATTACCCCAGCTAAACCAATGGAGAAAAGTTTTGAAGAGATTGTTAATATCTTACAGGAACACCTAAACCCTACACCGCTGCTGATAGCAGAAAGATTCAAGTTCCATAAAAGAAACCAGCACAAAGATGAGAGCAATGCTGACTATCTTACGGAACTACGCAAGTTATCGAAGCACTGCCAGTTCAGAGCAGGACTGGCAGACAACTTACGGGATAAGTTTGTCTGTGGGCTCCAGAGCGAAGGAACCCAGAAACGACTACTTTCGGAAAAGGACCTGACGCTAGAACAGGCTTTCAGCGTGGCAGTATCCTACAAAGCAGCAGCACAGGGAGCTGCGGAAATACAACAGAAACCACAAGAATACAGCGCTAACGAAATGGCGTATGGAGCAGAAAAGTGCTATCGCTGCGGCAGAACAACCCATGACCAGAAGGACTGCTGATTTAAGGACAAAGTATGCAGGCAATGTGGGAAAATGGGACACATAGCAAGAGTCTGCAGGTCGGGAAAGAAAACCAACACTACAAGAACTACTAAGGAAAACTACAAGAAAGTAAAGAAATTGACAGACAGTAGTTCGGAAGATCAGGAGAGTGATAAGGACTCCGGGAGCAGGAGACTAAGTTGTCTAAAGTTACACAACGTGATCGCAAAGGAGGATCACCAAACCATTTGGGTCACCCTCATGATAGCAGGGTCCCCAGTAAAGATGGAATTGGACACAGGATGAGCCCTAACTGTCATGAATCGATGAGACTATGAGCGGCTATTCTCACACATACCCTTGAAGGACACGTCCATTGTATTGAAGACATACACGGGGCAAAAAGTCTACCCCAGAGGAAAAATAAGGGTGCCAGTTGAATACAACGGCAAGGAAACACAGAAACGGTATCTATATATACTGTCAGATGGAGGACCACCATTATTGGGACGTGAATGGATCCGAAAAATGCAATTGGATTGGCATTCCATTCAGGCGCTAATTGTGACTGATAAAAAGGATGATGACGTCACACCTGGACGACTGAAAAAAATTCTAACTGACGCGAAAGAGGTGTTCCAACAAGGACTTGGGGCTCTAAAAGGAGTAACGGCAACGATAAAAGTCGAAGATAACGCAAACCCAAAATTTTTTAAGGCCAGACCGGTACCTTACGCGATCCGCCCAGCCATTGAAGCAGAGCTGGAGAGTCTGGAGCGTTCGGGTGTGCTGTCCAAGGTGGACTGGAGCGAGTGGGCCACACCCATCATTCCTGTAATGAAGAAATCATTGAGCAGCACGCCTGGGGAACCGAAGAAGGTTCGCATCTGTGGGGACTTCAAGGTAACTGTGAACCCAGTCCTGCACACAGTACAATATCCACTTCCACGGATAGAAGATATTTTCGCCTCACTATCTGGAGGGAAACGCTTTACAAAGATTGATCTGGCCCAAGCGTATCTACAAATGGAGGTGGAAGAAGCGTCTAGGAAATACCTCACAATAAACACTCACAAAGGCCTTTACCAGTACAATCGACTGGTATTCGGGGTAGCATCAGCCCCGGCTATTTGGCAGAGGGCGATGGAACAAGTCCTGCAAGGGATCCTGGGGACCCAGTGTTATTTGGACGACATCCTGGTTACGGGTGAAAATGACAGTGAACACCTTGCCAACCTGGAGCAGGTGCTCACGAGATTACAGGAATATGGGCTACGAGCCAACCACCCCAAATGCGAGTTCTTCAGGAGACAAATCTCGTATTGTGGCCACATGATTGATGAGGAAGGGTTGCATAAGTCGCCGGACAAGATTGAGGCTGTAGTCAAGGCTCCAGCACCGGAAAATGTGTCGCAACTGAGGTCGTTCCTCGGGTTGGTGAACTACTACCATAAGTTCTTGCCGAATTTATCTACAATTCTGCACCCACTGAACGCCCTACTGCAAACTGGAGTAACATGGAAATGGAGTGATGAGTGTAAGCGTGCCTTTCAGAAATGTAAATGCCTAATCACTTCAAAAGAAGTATTGGCCCACTACAATCCAACACTACCGATTCGGTTAGCATGTGATGCGTCTCCCTACGGCATCGGAGCGGTGCTGTCGCACAAATTCCCTGACGGTTCAGAGAGGCCAATAGCCTTTGCGTCGCGCTCGTTAACTTCAGCCGAGTGTAACTACGCCCAGATTGACAGGGAGGCCCTCAGCCTGGTGTGGGGGGTGAAGAAGTTCAATCACTATCTGCACGGGCAGAAATTCACCCTACTGACTGATCATCAGCCCCTGGTCTCCATTTTTAACCCAAAGAAGGGCGTTCCAGTGATGACGGCGCAACGGCTGCAAAGATGGTCACTTTTTCTAGGGGCACATCAGTACGACATAGAGTACAAGGGTACGAAACAGCATGGAAACGCTGATGGGCTGTCGCGCCTACCGTTGCCTATGGTAGAGGAAGCACCTGCAGTGGACCCTGTTGAGATATTCCATGCGACCATAGTCGAATGTCTACCTGTTACAAACTCCAGTGTAGAGAAGGAGACCCGAAATGACCCAACACTCTCTCGGGTCTATGATTTGACGGTGAAGGGATGGCCAGCACATGGCGACTCACTGTTGCCAGCATTCTCGCCAAGGAGAGAACAGCTGTCAGTGTGCCGGGGGACCTTGATGTGTGGATCCCGAGTGGTAATTCCACCCAAGTTGAGAGATAGAGTGCTCAATGAGCATCATGAGGGTCATCTGGGAGGGGTAAAAATGAAGAGCCTAGCCAGGGCGTTTGTGTGGTGGCCGGGAATCGATAAAGAAATCGAGGATATGACCAAGAGATGCACAGGATGCCAGAAGGTCCAAAACGCTCCACCACAGGCCCCGCTACATCCATGGGAGTGGCCCTCATCTCCATGGCAACGGGTACACATTGATTTTGCTGCTCCATTTATGGACTCAATGTTCCTAATCGCTGTGGACGCCCATTCGAAATGGCCAGAGGTCATCAAAATGTCCTCCACCACCACGGAGAAAACTATTGCAGTCCTACGGACCATCTTCGCCAGGAATGGCTTGCCAGAACATACTTGCTCCGACAATGGGCCACAGTTTGTGTCAGAGGATTTCCGGAGGTTTCTGAGGAATAATGGGGTGAAGCATTACACATCCGCCCCATATCATCCAGCCACAAATGGATTGGCTGAGAGGTTTGTTCAGACCTTTAAAAAGGCCATAAAGGCAATGCATAATGATGACATACCACTACAACACAAGGTGGATAATTTCTTGTTTGCTTACTGGAATGCGACACATGCAGTCACCAACCAAGCTCCAGCCATAATGTTCTTCAACCGAAGGCTAAGATGTCGCCTGGATTTGTTCAAATCAAACATAAGACGAGATGTTGAGGATAAGCAATTCCAGCACATAAATGAGAAGCCAACCAGGAGCTTCAAGATAGGGCAACCAGTCTTGGCCCGCGACTGCCGAAAAGAAAAATGGCAGCCAGGAACGATATGCACACAGCAGGGACCACTAATGTACACAGTGGACGTTGGAGAGAGCATCATGAGACGCCATGCTGACCAGATTCTAGAGTCACAGGAACAAGCCAAACCCATACCACGAGCAGGTGCACCTGGTAATCAGGCCAAAGTACAGATTGCGTCTACCTCAGAAGCAGTGGTATTGGAAGCTGACGAACCAACCAATGACAATGAGCCAGAATCAACTCCGCCACAAGAACAGGATACTCGAGAAAGGCGTTATCCAGTCAGGATCAGGAAGCCTCCTCAAAGACTGAACTTTTCAATGATTATTTCAGTTGATGTATATAGTACAGAGAAAATTGTAATTGTAATTAGTTATTATTTAGTTGTTAAATGAATGTTATGTACTGTTTATCTAAAAGGGGAGGAATTGTTGTGTATGTACCTTTAAGAGAAGAACTGATTCTATACTGCAGTACCGGCAGTGACCACTCCTGTATATAAAGCCATAGCAGGCTTCTGTATTTCAGTCGTAAGTTACCCTCTGTTCAGTAAATACCTGTTATTATTGTTCTCCTGCAGTCCATGTATTATTTATACTCGGACACCACAGGAAGGGCACAGAACAAAGGTGTGGATAAAAAATATATATAAAAATGTAATAGGGGCCGAGGTTATGATCTGAAATTGTTGAACTCGATATTGAGTCCGGAAGGCTGTAAAGTGCCTAATCGGAAGATGATTCATTGTTGTTGGGAGGAGCGAGGGGGTCACGGAGAAATGGGGGGGGGGGAGGGTTATCTCTTCTTCAGGAATGTTAAATAAAATAAATACAAAGGAATACAGGAAAAGAAGAAGCGATCGAGAGAGTGAGAGACGAAACAAAGAAATTCAGTTAAGCAAACGTTCCATTATGTGTAAAATTTATAAAATTAAGTATTGAGAGAACCATTCGCAGAGTTCCTGTGAAGCAGCGGCCTCTGCCACAAAGGTTAAAGCACTAATTGTCACATTAAAATAAGGAGGTTGTCTACTCCCCCCACCACTCTCACCCACCATAAAGGGTCCTTTTTTTTTTAACACAAAGCAACATGACTGGGCTAAATCCATTTACCACCCAGCCGACGGAGAAACAGTAGTCAATTGTTCTGGGGCATGACTGAAAACAATTGGGTTTTATTGAATGAGTCGCAAGATTGGTGCACACTGTCTTTCCCTTGCCCAAGGGAGAAGCCTTTCTCTGGATTCTCAGCCCGTCTGGTTCCTAGCTGCCCCGTGACCTCCTGACCTCCCCAAGATTCTGAAAAACAAAATAGGCATGCCAAAAGGCGACGAGGACAAATCCTGCAAGATGGTCCCTGTGAAAAGCTCAAGTGTTGCAGACGTACGTTCGCATGTACCCGCCCAACCACCCCCCCACCCCGCACCACCCCGCCCCAGCCAGTGACGTTACTGGGATCAGCACTTAGAGGTAACTCATTGACATTTCATTTTAAGAGAGCGGACTGTCTGGTCCCCTTCGATAACTCTACCTTTGGCCCGACCGCCAACATCAGGTGACTTCCCAGTTCCTTGGACGCAAAGGTTGGTAAAGAGTGAGCCAGGTCTCCACGCCCTTCAACGTAGTCCCAGGATTTCTAGGGCTTCCCCAGAAGAGGACGAAGGGTGGGGGGAAGGTGGGGTGTGGTCAGAGCTCACAATGGCCTGTGGACGCCATCATGTAAACAAGCTGGGAGACAGCATTCCTGACCTCCCCCTCCCTTTTCCCCTTGAGTCAAGGCCAAGGAGTTCCCAGATTGAAGAGTGCAGCAAGAAGTATATATAAATATACTTCTTAAATACAAAAGTATGCATAAAAACTGTGGCTACAAGAGCAGGTCTGAGGCTGGGTATTCTGCAGCGAGTGACTCACCTCCTGACTCTCGGCACTAAGCTCATGGTCTACAGGGCAGCAGTGATACCTCAGAGTATCACTGCTGCCCTGTATGCCTCAGAGACATGGACCATGTACAGCAGGCACCTCAAAGCACTGGAGAGGTACCACCAACGCTGCCTCCGCAAGATCCTGCAAATCCATTGGCTCAGGCCAACATCCCCAGCATCGAAGCTCTGACCACGCTCAATCAGCTCCGATGGATGGGTCACATTGTCCGCATGCCCGATATGAGACTCCCAAAACAAGTGCTCTACTCGGAGCTCCGGCACGGCAAGAGAGCCCCAGGTGGGCAGAGGAAACGCTTCAAGGACACCCTCAAAGCCTCCTTGAAAAAGTGCAACATCCCCACCGACACCTGGGAATCCCTGGCCCAAGACCGCACAAAGTGGAGGAGAAGCATCTGGGAAGGCACCGAACACCTCGAGTCTGTTCGCCGGGAGCAAGCGGAAGCCAAGCGCAAGCAGCGCAAGGAGCGCACGTCAACCCAAGCACCACACCCACCCGCCCCTTCAACCACCATCTGCCCCACCTGTGACAGAGACTGTAGGTCCCGCATTGGACTAATTAGCCACCTGCGAGCTCATTTTTAATGTGGAAGCAAGTCATCCTCAGTTCCGAGGGACTGCCTAAGAAGAAGAAGAAGACTCTCCAAAACCTTTTCACCATCTACACGGCACAAGTAAGGAGTGTGATGGAATACTCTCCATTTGCCTGGATGAGACCAGGAAGACCTCAAGCTCTCTCGCCAGTCTGTGCTAAGTTAGCTGCCCTCAGTAAGGGGCTGGTGGGAGGATGGGTTCTCAGCATCAACAACAACAACAACTTGTATTTATATAGCACCTTTAACATAGTAAAACGTCCCAAGGTGCTGCACAGGAGCGATTATCAAACAAAATTTGACACCGAGCTGCTTAAAGAGATATTAGGACAGATGACCAAATGCTCGGTCCAAGGGGTAGGTTTTAAGGAGCGTCTTAAATTAGGAGAGAGAGGTAGAGCGGCTGATCGGGGATGCTCAAGAGGCCAGAATTGGAGGAGCGCAGAGATCTCGGAGGATTGTAGGGCTGCAGGAGGTTTCAGAGATAGGGAGGGGACGATGCCATGGAGAGATTTGAAAACAAGGATGAGAATTTTAAAATCGAGGCGTTGCAGCCCTACAACCCTTTATGATCTCTGTGCTCCTCCAATTCTGGCCTCTTGAGCATCCCCCAATCTTAATCGCTCCACCATTGGCGGCCAGACCTTCAGCTGCCTGGGCCCTAAGCTCCGGAATTCCCTCCCTAAACCTCTCCACCTCTCTACCTCTCTCTCTTCCTTTAAGTCGCTCCTTAAAACCTACCTCTTTGACCAAGCTTTTGCTCACCTGTCCTGATGTCTCCTTACGTGGCTCGGTGTCGAATTTTGTTTGATAATCACTCCCGTGAAGCGCCTCGGGACGTTTTACTACATTAACGTCACTGTATAAATGTAAGTTGTTGTTTCCTTGCTCCCAAATAAACTTCACCAAAGACCATTTTTCATAAAAATTCAGCTTGCCCTGATGTTTCAATTGTTAAATTCAATTCAGTTTCGAAACTTGCCATGGTGGGATGTGAACTCTTGGCTTGCTAGTCCAGGTACTATAACCAGCACCACTGTATCCTGATCAAGAACCCCTGCTGGAATGGGGGTGCTGAGGGACGAGAGGATCACGGCCTCCTACGGGCAATCCCTTGAAACCTGTCACAGCAGCTTCAGGAGAGGAGGACATTGGAGGGGCAAAAATTGACAGCGTGCCTTTAATGGTTTGACTTTTCTAGATTTACATAGAAGTATTAAATATCCAAAGTCAACATGGAGATTACCCCCAGCTGTTGCTCCCCAATCACCAGACACTTTTTACTTACATTATAGGAGAAGAATGAATGGCTTCTGTTAGCTGGCACTCCACAGAGCCAAGGGCTGGTGTTATGTCTATTGTCTGGATCGTAAGGAAATTCAGTTCAGTGATTCTCCCAGCCCGAGACGTTCATCTACCAGATGGCAGCCTATGTACAGATCCAACGGAGGGTTTCAAACACATGCTACGAATGCTTTTACAAAGGCTAAACACTGCAGACGCTGGGAATCTGAAATATAAACAGAAGATGCTGGAAATGCTCAGCCGGTCAGGCAGCATCTGTAACGGAAAGGTCAGGTGCTGTTCCTCGAGCTCCCGTTGAGCTTCATTGGAACAGTGCAGGAGGCCGCGGGCAGAGAGGTCAGAGTGGGAGTGGGGCGGAGAATTAAAATGGCAAGCGACCGGAAACTCAGGGTCACCCTTACGGACTGAACGGAGAGGTGTTCAGCAAAGCGGTCATCCAATCTGCGTTTGGTCTCCCCAATGTAGAGGAGACCGTAATGTATGTACCTTTAAGGGGAGAACTACTTTTTACAGCTCCTGTATACTGTAGTACCGGCAGTGACCACACCTGTATATAAACCTTGAGTAGGGATCTGTATAATTCGTTCTAGAGTAACCCTCATTCAGTAAACAACTGTTGATCGTTCCCTGCAGTCTGTTGTCTAATTATTGAAGGACACAACATCAAGATACACGGATCTAACATTGGCGACGAGCAGATTCAAACCTACCTGCAACTCTGCATCACCTCCCAGGGATTCGCTCCTGGAGAACAGTGGAAGAAGGCCAAGTCCAGAAGCACGGGCGTCGACCACGGGAAACCCCCCAGTCATCCAGCGGAGATTTGAGCATTGCAGGGGAGGCTGTCGAGAGCCAGGCTTGGCTTTCCAGTCACGGTGGTCCAGCGAAACGGGCTGGCAACAGGTACTGCGCAGACCCTTCCCGGACAGCGGCGGCTAGAGCCGACCGACGGCATAGAAAAAGGACGAGCAGCGTCGACGGGGGAGAGAGAGAGGGTAGAGCGCACAGGGCGCAGCCGGTATTCAGGACCGAGCGGCGTCAACGGGGGAGAGAGGCGAGAGAGAGAGCAGAGCGCAGCCAGTGTTCAAGGGACGAGCAGCGTCAACGGGAGAGAGAGGCGCGCAGGAAAACGCGCAGAGCGCAGCCGGTGTTCAAGGGCCGAGCAGCGTCAGCGGGGAAGAAAGGAAAGCGTGGGAGACGCCATTTTAAGCCGCAGCGGGGAAGAAAGGAAAGCGCGGGAGACACCATTTTAAGCCAGTCTAACCACACCCAAAAATGCCGAAGAGTGGCAGTATCACAGCGTTCGACAATGAAGTCGAAGATTGGACGACATATGTCGAACGCATAGAAGTATACTGCAAGGCGAATGAAGTGCCAGATGACAAGAAAGCGCTTGTATTGTTGAATTCAATGGGTGCAAAAACGTATGGCTTACTACGAAACCTAGTAACCCCAGAGAAGCCAGTAAAAAAGGATTTTGAAAACATAGTGTCAATCCTACAGGACCACTTAAACCCCACACCGCTGCTGATAGCAGAAAGATTTAAGTTTCACAAAAGGAACCAGCATAAAGATGAAAGTAATGCTGAGTATTTAACGGAACCGCGCAAGCTATCGAAACACTGCCAGTTTGGAACGGGACTAGCAGATACATTAAGGGACAAGTTTGTGTGTGGGCTTCAAAGTGAAGGAACCCAGAAGTGGCTTCTATCAGAAAAGGATCTTACGCTGGACAAGGCTTTCAGCATTGCAGTATCACACGAAGCAGCAGCACGGGGCGCGGCAGAGATATAACGGAAACCGCAAGAATATGGCACAAATGAAATGTCATACGGAACAGTGAAGTGCTATCGCTGCGGCAGAACAACACACGACCATAATGATTGCTGGTTCAAGGACAAAGTGTGCAGACAGTGTGGAAAAGTAGGACACATAGCAAAAGTCTGCAGGTCGGGAAAGAAAACCAGCAGCAAGAAATCTCCACAGGAGAAGTACAAGAAGATACATAAGGTGACGGAGAGTAGTTCAGACGAACAGAAAAGTGATACAGACTCCGGAAGCAAGGCGCTGGGTTGTCTGAAACTACATAATGTGATCAAAATGGAGGATCACCAAACTATCTGGGTCATGCTCAAGATAGCAGGAGTCCAAGTGAAAATGGAATTGGACACAGGATCAGCCCTAACAGTCATAAATCAAAGGAACTACAAGCGGCTATTCTCACATATACCCTTGAGAGATACAAAGATTGTCTTGAAGACGTACACGGGGCAAAAAGTCTACCCCAAAGGAAAAATAAGGGTGACCGTTATATATAACGGCAAGGAAACACCAAAAATGGACCCATATGTATTGCCAGATGGAGGACCACCACTACTAGGACGTGAATGGATCCGGAAGATACAGCTAGATTGGCATTCCATACAAGCACTGACTGTAGATGCCAAAAAGGATGACGACGTCACACCTGGACGACTGTCAAAAATGCTAACTGACGCACAAGAAGTGTTCCAGCAGGGACTCGGAACACTAAAAGGCATAACAGTGACGATCAAAATAGAGGAAAATGCAAGCCCAAAGTTTTTTAAGGCCAGACCGGTACCTTATGCGATCCGCCCAGCCGTCGAAGCAGAGCTGGAAGGTTTGGAACGTTCAGGAGTACTGTCCAAAGTGGACTGGAGCAAGTGGGCTACACCCATCGTTCCTGTAATGAAGAGGTCGTTGAGTAATACACCTGGGGAACCAAAGAAGGTTCGCATCTGTGGGGACTTTAAGGTGACAGTGAACCCAGTCCTTCACACTGTACAATATCCGCTTCCGCGGATTGAAGATATTTTCGCCTCGCTATCGGGAGGGAAACGCTTCACTAAGATTGATCTGGCCCAGGCATACCTGCAAATGGAGGTAGAAGAAGCCTCGAAACAGTACCTCACGATCAACACTCATAAAGGTCTCCACCAATACAACCGGCTGGTATTCGGGGTAGCATCAGCTCCGGCTATTTGGCAAAGGGCAATGGAACAAGTCCTGCAAGGGATTCCAGGGACCCAGTGTTATTTGGACGACATCCTGGTCACGGGCGAAAATGACAGTGATCACCTCGCCAACCTGGAGCAGGTGCTCACTAGATTGAAGGAATATGGGCTCCGAGCTAATCGCCACAAATGCGAGTTTTTCCAGAAGCATATAGAGTCATAGAGTCATAGAGTAATACAGCACGGATAGAGGCCCTTCGGCCCATCGTGTCCATGCCGGCCATCAAGCCCTGTCTAATCTAATCCCATATTCCAGCATTTGGCCCGTAGCCTTGTATGCTATGGCATTTCAAATGCTCATCCAAATGCTTCTTAAATGTTGTGAGGGTTTCTGCCTCCACAACCCTTTCAGGCAGTGAGTTCCAGACTCCAACCACCCTCTGGGTGAAAAAGTTCTTTCTCAAATCCCCTCTAAACCTCCCGCCCTTTACCTTGAATCTATGCCCCCTAGTTATTGACCCCTCTACTAAGGGGAAAAGCTCCTCAGCATCCATCCTATCTATGCCCCTCATATCTCGTATTGTGGCCACGTTATTGATAAAGAGGGGTTACATAAGTCCCCTGAAAAGGTTGAGGCAGTAGTCAAGGCTCCAGCACCGGAAAATGTGTCACAACTGAGGTCGTTCCTCGGGCTGGTGAACTACTACCATAAGTACTTGCCGAATTTGTCTTCCGTACTACACCCACTGAACACCCTACTGCAAACGGGGGTACCATGGAAGTGGAGTGACGAATGTAAACAAGCTTTCCAGAAGAGCAAAGCATTGATCACATCAAAAGAGGTGTTGGCTCATTTCAACCCAGCACTACCAATTCAGTTGGCGTGTGATGCATCACGCTATGGCATTGGAGCGGTGCTGTCGCACAAATTCCCGGACGGCTCGGAGAGGCCAGTAGCCTTTGCATCTCGGTCACTAACCTCAGCCGAGCGTAACTACGCCCAGATTGACAGGGAGGCCCTCAGCCTAGTGTGGGGAGTGAAAAAGTTCAATCACTATCTGCACGGGCAGAAGTTCACCTTGCTGACTGACCGCCAACCACTTGTCTCCATCTTTAATCCAAAGAAGGGCGTTCCGGTGATGACTGCGCAATGGCTACAAAGATGGTCCCTTTTTCTGGGGGCGCACCAATATGAAATCAAGTATAAGGGCACGAAACAGCATGGAAACGCTGATGGGCTATCACGCCTGCCACTGCCTACTGCGGAGGAAGCACCAGCAGTGGATCCTGTCGAAATATTTTATTCGACTATAATTGAATGCTTGCCAGTAACTAACGCTGGTATAGAGAAGGAGACCCGAAATGACCCGACACTGTGTCGGGTATATGACTTGACGGTGAAGGGATGGCCAGCACATGGCGACTCACTGTTGCCAGCATTCTCATCCAGAAGAGAACAGCTGTCAGTATGCCAGGGGACATTGATGTGTGGATCCCGAGTGGTAATTCCACCCAAGTTAAGGGAGAGAGTGCTCAATGAGCTTCATGAAGGTCATCTGGGAGGGGTGAAAATGAAAAGCCTTGCTAGGGCTTATGTGTGGTGGTCGGGGATCGATCAGCAAATCGAGGACCTGAAAAAGAGCTGCTCAGGATGCCAGAAAGTCCAAAATGCACCACCACATGCCCCTCTACGCCCATGGGAGTGGCCCTCATCTCCATGGCAACGGGTGCATATTGATTTTGCTGGTCCATTCATGGACTCAATGTTTTTAATAGCCGTGGATGCGCATTCGAAATGGCCTGAGGTGATCAAAATGTCCTCCACCACCACGGAGAAAACTATTGCAGTCCTACGGACCATTTTTGCCAGGAACGGCTTGCCAGAGCAGATTTGCTCTGATAACGGACCACAGTTTGTGTCAGAAGAGTTTCGAAGATTTATGAAAAGGAATGGGGTAAGGCATTACACATCCGCCCCGTATCATCCAGCCACAAATGGATTGGCTGAGAGGTTCATACAAACTTTTAAAAAAGCAGTAAAGGCCATGTGCGATGACGACATTCCACTGCAGCATAAGGTGGACAATTTCCTGTTAGCCTACAGAAATGCGACACATGCAGTCACCAACCAGGCTCCGGTCATGATGTTCTTTAACCGAAGGTTGAGATCTCGTCTGGATTTGCTCAGACCAAATGTACGAAGAGATGTTGAGAATAAGCAATTCCAGCACATCAATGAGAAGCCGACAAGGAGCTTCAATGTAGGGCAACCAGTCTTGGCCCGAGACTACCAAACAGAGAAATGGCAGCCAGGAACGATATGCACACAGCAGGGGCCACTAATGTACACAGTGTATGTTGGGGAGAACATTGTGAGACGCCATGTTGACCAGATCCTAGAGTCACAGGAACGAGTCAACCCCATGTTTCGCCTATACGTACCTGGTGATGAACCCGACGTACAGGTAGCATCTACCCCAGAAACAGTAGCATCGGAAGCGGATGAACCAACCGACGACAGGGGGCCAGAATCGCCTCTGCACAAGAGCAAGACACTCGGGAAAGGCGCTATCCAGAAAGGATCAGGAAGCCTCCCCAAAGACTGAATTTATAAATAGACTATTTTCAGTTAATGTTGCATGTTAAAAGTGTTAATTGTAATTAGTTTGATATTTAATTGTTAAATGAGTGTTATGGTACTGTTAATCTAAAAGGGGAGGAATTGTAATGTATGTACCTTTAAGGGGAGAACTACTTTTTACAGCTCCTGTATACTGTAGTACCGGCAGTGACCACACCTGTATATAAACCCTGAGTAGTGATCTGTACAGTTAGTTCTAGAGTAACCCTCATTCAGTAAACACCTGTTGATCGTTCCCTGCAGTCTCTTGTCTAATTATTGAAGGACACAACATCAAGATACACGGATCTAACAGAGACCACATCGTGAGCAGCGAATACAGTATACTAGATTGCAAGAAGTACAAGTAAATTGCTGTTTCACATGGAAGGGGTCCTTGGGAACCCTGGATGGTGGGAAGGGTGGAGGTGAAAGGGCAGACGTTGCATCTCCTGCGCTTGCGTGGGAAGGTGCCATGGGTAGGGGAGCGGGTGTTTGGGGTGATGGAAGAGTGGACCAGGGTGTTACGGAGGGAATGGTCCCTTCAGAATGCTGAAAGGGGAGGGGAGGGGAAGATGTGTTTGGGATCGCGCTGGAGGTGGCGGAAATGGCGGAGGATGATCCGTTGAAAGTGGAGGCTGGTGGGGTAGGTGAGGATCCTGCATGGCCTACTGAGTATCTCCAACATTTTCTGCTTATATTAACACTACTTTGTTCAATAACAGGAGGAGAGAGAGCTAGATAAGGGGTCAGGGCCAAAGGCACATTCAAAGAGATTGGTTTTTAAGATAACAACAGCAAACGCTGGAAAAACTCAGCAGGCAAGGCAGCATCCGTGGTGAGAGAGAAACAGAGCTAACATTTCAGGTCTGGGACCCTTCATCAGAACTGGAAAAAGCTGGATATGTAACAGATATTAAGCAGGTGCAGAGACGGGGGTGGGGGGGGAGGTTTAGGAGGGGAGGAAGGAATTGAAGGAACATACTGTGCTTATGTAAGAGGCAGGAAAGATAAAATGTTGCAAATGGGAATGGCAAAATAATACAGCATGAAAAATGGAGGCAGGGGTTATAGTTTGAAATTGTTGAACTCAATGTTGAGGCCAGAAGGCTTTAAAGTGCCTAATCGAAAGATGAGGTGCTGTTCCTCGAGCTTACGCTGAGCTTCATTGGAACAATGTAATAGGCCGAGGACAGAGAGATCAGAGTGGGAGTGAAGCGGTGAATTAAAGTGACAGGCGACTGGAAGCTCGGGGTCACCCTTACAGACTGAACGGAGGTGTTCCGTAAAGCGGTCACCCAATCTGCGTTTGGTCTCCCCAATGTAGAGGAGACCACAGAGTGAGCAGTGAATACAGTATACTAAATTGCAAGAAGTACAAGTAAATCGCTGTTTCACCTGAGGGGTGTTTGGGGCCCTGGACAGTGGGAAGGGAGGAGGTAAAAGGGCATGTGTTGCATCTCCTGTGCTTGCACAGGAAGGTGCCAGGCAAAGGGGTGTTGGGGTGATTGAGGAATGGACCAGGGTGTCGTGGAGGGAGCGGTCCCTTCGGAATGCTGAAAGGGGAGGTGAGGGGAAGATGCGTTTGGTGGTGGGATCACGTTGGAGGTGGCGGAAATGGTGGAGGATGAAAGGTGAGGACAAGAGGAACCCTATCATGGTTCTGGGAGGGAGGGGAAGGGGTGAGAGCAGAAGTGCGGGAAATGGAACGGACACGGTCAAGGGCCGTATCAACCACAGTAGAGGGGAATCTTCGTTTGAGGAAATGGGAAGACATGTTGGAAGCACTGGTATGGAAGGTGGCATCGTCAGAACAGACACGGCGGAGACGGAGAAACTGGGAGAATGGAATAGAATCCTTACAGGAAGCGGGGTGGGAGGAAGTGTAGCCCAGGTAGCTGTGGGAGTCAGTGGGCTTGTAGTGGATGTTTGTCAAAAGCCGATCGCCAGAAATGGAGACAGAGAAGTCAAGGAAGGGAAGAGAAGAGTCGGAGATGGACCATGTGAAGGTGAGGGAAGGGTGGAAATTGGAAGTAAAGTGAATGAACTTATCAAGTTCAGGGTGAGAGCAGGAGACGGCACCGATACAGTCATCGATGTACTGGAAAAAGAGGTGAGGGAGGAGACCTGAGTAGGACTGGAACAAAGAGTGTTCCACATATCCCACGAAAAGGCAGGCATAGCTAGGGCCCATGCGGGTTCCCATAGCAACACCTTTAATTTGGAGGAAGTGAGTGGAGTCAGAGGAGAAGTTGTTCAATGTGAGAACAAGTTCAGCCGAGTGGAGGAGGGTGGTGGTGGATGGGGACTGGTTGGGCCTCTGTTCAGTATTTGAAGGGAGTGAGATAACAAAATCACAATAAGCAGGAACAGTAAACGAACAGGAACAGGCCATTCATCGAGCATGCTCTGTTATTTTGTTAGCCCTGGCAGTTCTATCCTCTCAATCCTCAATTCCTACCTTTGTCTTTCACATCGTTTGATAACCTATTTTCCCAAGTAAGCAGTTCTCACAGCCTTTCAAACATCTTAATTAACATTGCACCCATGACCAGGTGCCCGTGTATCAGCCGTGGCTCAGTGGGCAGCACCCTCACCTCTGAGTCCAGAAGGTTGTGAGCTCAAATCCCAGTCCATGACACTTGAGCACAGAAATCTAGGCTGACACTCCCAGTGCAGTGCTGAGGGAGTGCTGCACTATCGGAGGTGCCATCTTTCAGATGAGATGTTAAACCGAGGCCCCGTCTGCCCTCTCCGGTGGGCGTTAAAGATCCCACTGTTATGTCTGACATTGGTGATAGGTACTCGATTGCCTTGGCCTGAGCACATGGAGTTTGATCGTGCTGTGATCGTTGTATTGTGTATAGGTATTCGATTGCTTGTGCCTGGAAGTGTGTGTGTGTGGCAGCCATTATAAAAGCAGCATGAACTGAACTCACTGACGGTCTCTGGATTATCTTTGCAAACGCAACATTTGGCGACAAGGATGGCTGAAATCTCTCTTCCACCACCTCCTCCCTTCCTTGCACTACCCGGTGAGCCCCCGATCCCATGGGTTCGCTGGTTACAGTCCTTTGAAACCTACCTCATTGCTCTTGGACTAGAAACTGTGAGTACGGCTCGGAAAAAGGCACTGTTATCCCATTGCTTGGGAGCGGAGGGCCAGCGTGTTCTTGGGACATTATGCACAGCAGACTCAATCCAAACATATGATGAGGCTGTGGCTCTGTTAAGCACACACTTCTCTGCCCCACAAAGTGCCCTCCTGCGGCGATTCATTTTTAGACAGCGTCACCAACTCCTCGGCGAGTCGGTGCATCAATACGTGGCTAATTTGAGGGGGTTAGCTAGCTCGTGCAAGTTCGGTGCATTACAAGATGAGATGGTGCGTGATCAACTAATAGAGCACACAAACAACGTGAGAGTGCGTGAAAGACTTACTCGAGTCCGACGATCTGTCGTTGTCACAGGCAGTCAACATTGCCTTTCAAGTGGAGTCTGCAGCTGAATGTGCAGCGAAACTAGCACACACACCCAGTGACAGCGCCCTCGGCCCTGACAGCTCTGACACGGTAATGCTCGCGCGACGGCAGCAACGCGCGCTACCGCGGCAACAGTGTGGAAACTGCGGATCTCGTTCACATGCTACCAGAGCGCAGAACTGCCCCGCGCGCGGCCAAGCCTGTCGCAATTGTGGAAAATAAAATCACTTTGCCAATGTCTGCCGCTCTGCCCCAGTTGCTACAAATGAACACTCTCAGTCCTCAAGCACTATAATTCACAACGTGAGCTCTGGGCCAGTAGTGGCTTTCAAATCATGCACAATTAACCTGAATGATGTGTGCATCCCACTGTTGTTGGATACTGGTGCCAGCGTCTCACTGCTGAATGTGGACACATTCAAATGCTTTTTCAGCTCCCTGCCACTCTCTGCGCCCTCCACTACCCTTTGCGGGTATGGTAATTCGAAAATTGGACTAGTGGGCTCAGTCAACCTCACAGTACGCTATGGAACAAAAGTTTTGCCAGATTTTTGTTTTCATGTGGCACGCCAAGGAGCTAACCTGATGGGACTGGATCTTTTCACTGACCTGTGTTTTTCTCTCTTGGACACCGGCGGGTCTGCGATTCTGCACGTCGCCTCACCGTGGCGCCAAACATGGCCAGCACTCTTCGAGGGTCTGGGCTGCCTGACTGCCTTCACCCACCAACCCATGGTTGACTCCACCGTTACCCCTGTCATTCAGCCACTGCGCCGCATCCCGCTTGCTCTCCTTGATGGGGTCACAGCTGAACTAAAGCAGCTACTGGAAGCCGGCATCATCAAACCAGTTGATGCCTCCCCATGGGTCTCCAACCTGGTGGTCGCAACGAAAAAGTCAGGTGGTCTACGCGTCTGTGTCGATCTTCGAGCAGTGAATAAGGCCGTAATCCCTGACAAGTATCCACTGCCCACATCAGAGGAACTCACAACGCAGTTCTATGGTTCCATCCTGTTCTCGAAACTGGACCTTCGACAGGGCTATCTACAGGTTCCCCTCCACCCCAGCAGCAGGGACCTCACTGCTTTTGTGACACATGCTGGCGTCTTTCGGTACACCAGGATGCCATTTGGACTTAGCTCTGCACCCAGCTGCTTCCAAAAGGTGATGGCCTCTGTGCTCGCGGGCATTCCTGGGGTGGCCATCTACCTGGATGACATCGTCGTGCATGGGCCCTCGACCTCCACTCATGACGAACGCCTTCACAGAGTTTTCACAGCTCTAGCAAAACACAAGCTCACACTAAATGGCGAAAAGTGTGTCTTTGCTGTTTCAGAGATCGAATTTGTGGGGTTTCGGTTGTCGGCTGACGGTATATCCCCACTCCAGTCAAACATGGATGCCATTCACAGCATCCCAGAACCCAGCTCTGCAGCACAGGTTGCCTCCTTCCTTGGCATGACTGGGTACTACCTGAAGTTTTTGCCCCAGTACTTAGCCACCACAGCCCCACTGCGCCAGCTCCTGCGAAAGGATGAGCCCTGGGTGTGGTCACAAGCCTGTACGGAAGCTGTTCACCTCCTCAAATCGTAGCTCACATCGCCTCCAGTGTTGGCTCACTTTGACGTCGTCAGCCCCACCCTCGTCACCTGCGACGCGTCCGCTGCAGCTGTGGGGGCGGTGTTATCGCAGATACAGAATGGAGTGGAGAAACCAATCGCCTTTGCCTCCCGAGCCCTTAGCCCCACCGAACAGAAGTACTCAGTAGGCGAGCGTGAGGCGCTGGCGTGCGTCTGGGCATGTGAGCGGTGGCACCTGTACACGTATGGCCGTGCCTTCACCCTGCGAACCGATCACCAGGCTCTCACTGACCTGCTGTCGGCATCCGGCACGGGCCACAGACCACTGCGTCTACACCGCTGGTCTGACCGCCTCCACCAATACAATTTCAGTCTCCAGTTCACACCAGGACGTGACAATGTTGTTGCAGATCTGCTCTCCCGCACTGTCTCTGCCCCAGCCCCACTTGTCGGGTCTGAACATGTGGAACAGGATATCGTCCAGATGCTGCACACGCCTCTCCAAACCACAGTCTCTCTCCAGGAGCTCAAAGAGGCCTCTGAACAGGATCCGGCCCTCTCCCAGCTGTGCACCTTCATCAGAGATGGCTGGCCTCGCAAGGTGCCTGAGGAACTGTCTGCCTACTCCAGAGTTAAAGAGGAGCTCTCCTGCTGGAATGACTCCTGTGTTGCACGTGGGCTCTGCACTGTGGTCCCAAGTGCCCTTCGTGCGCGTATTTTATCCATGGCGCATGAGGGCCACTTGGGCATAGTGAAGCTCAAACAACGATGCCGAGACCTAGAGTGGTGGCCGGGTATCGACAGGGAAATCGAGGCCCTGGTCAAGGACTGTGCAGCCTGCCTTGTAAGTGGCAAGACTGGCCACCAAGCTCCCCCACCCCTGCAACCCCTTGCCTGGCCCTGTCAGCCCTGGGAGCACCTGCAGCTGGACGTCTGCGGGGAGATCCATGGTGTCCCCCACCATCAACGGTTCCTAGTGGTGACCTATGACCTGCACTCAAAATGGCCAGAGGTCACTGCCGTGAGCTCTGTCACCTCTCGGGTCATCATTGATATCCTTGAGTCCCTCTTCTCCCGCTGGGGGCATCCAAAGGCCATCACCACAGACAATGGCCACCAAATGGTCTCTTCGGAACTCTCCTCTTACCTTGAGAGCAAGGGCATCCGTCACATTCGTACGGCGTACTACCACCCCGAGTCAAATGGGGGGGTGGAGCGTTTTAACCAGACACTGAAAAATGGCCTCAGAGCACACCTATCCCAGGGGTGTGCGTTTGACAAGGCCCTCCTCCACACACTGCTGCACTACAGAGCCTCCCAGCATTCCACTACAGGGGTCTCACCCGCATCCCTCATGCTAGGCCGTGAGCTCATGCTGCCCCTTGGCAGGCTCCGCCCCTCGCTAGCTCAGAGCCCTGCTCCACCGGCTCAAGCCACAGTCGCTAGACAGCAGGAGAAGATGAAACTCCGCTTCGACCAGTCGAAGAGGGCCAAGGCGCCCAACATCTCAGTCTCCGATTGGGTCAGAGTCCGCAGGCCTCACCGCAATAATAAGATGGCGTCATTCTGGTCCTCCCCTCTCCAAATCAGCCGCCAACTTGGACCAGCCACTTTCTGCCTCACTGACGGCTCTCGGTGGCATGCCAGCCGCCTTCGGAAGGTGCCAGCACCCCCTGATGTGGGATTATACGGACCTAACCCCCAAGCCTTACCCCCAGAGTGGCGGGATGCACATGTGACTCAGCCAGCCAACCCTCAAGCAGATGTTGTGCCTCAGCCTGCTCCTCACCAGTCCCCACTTCAGCCTGCTCCTCACCAGTCCCCACTTCAGCCTGCTCCTCACCAGTCCCCACTTCAGCCTGCTCTTCACCAGTCCACACCTCGGCCTGTTCGTACATGTTCTCGCCCTGGCCACCTACAGGACTTTGTCACTACATTTCATGTTTGAAATTCTGTGAGGGGGGAGGAAATGTTATGTCTGACATTGGTGATAGGTACTCGATTACCTTGGCCTGAGCACATGGAGTTTGATAGTGCTGTTATCGTTGTATTGTGTATAGGTATTTGATTGCTTGTGCCTGGAAGTGTGTGTGGAGCAGCCATTATAAAAGCACCATGAACTGAACTCACTGACGGTCTCTGGATTATCTTTGCAAACGCAACACCCACGGCACTATTTTGAAGAAGAGCAGGGGTGTTGTCCCTGGTATCCTGGCCAATATTTATCCTTCAATCAACATCACTAAAACAGATTATCTGGTCATTATCACATTGCTGTTTGTGGGAGCTTGCTGTGTGCAAATTGGCTGCTGTGTTTCTAGGGTAGTGAATTGCTCATTCTCACAATGTAGGAATAGTTCCTCGGTTCACTCGTAACTTTAAACAAATTCATTCTCAGGGATGTGGGCGTCGCTGGCAAGGCCGGCATTTATTGCCCATCCCTAGTTGCCTTGAGAAGGTGGTGGTGGGTCTTCACCTTGCTGATGCCACTGAGGGGCTCGCGAGACCACTTCAGAGGGCAGTTAGGAGTCAAGGACATCGGTGTGGGACTGGAGTCACCTATAGGCCCAGACCGGGTAAGGACGGCAGATTTCCTTCCCTAAAGGACATGAGTGAACCAGTTGGGATTTTACGACATTCATGGTCATGTTTACTGATTACGAGCTTCATGGTCATGTTTACTAATAACCAGCTTTTTATTTCCAGATTTTTTACAAACGGGATTGAAATTCTCAAGCTGCCTTGGTGGGATGAGAACTCTGGATTATTGGAGTAAAGCCAAATTTGCGTCATTCTCGGCCACTATCCTGTATTAATTCAGACAGGATCACCAAGGACAATCCAGCCCCAGGAGATAGCGCCTCGTATACGAGTATATAGCGACTGAGCAGCTCTTTCTGATTCCAATGTAATCCATTCAATCTTTTAAAAATGAGGACTTTTCACCCATTGCTGTTAGTCTAGAGAGGTGGGAGTTTGATTTTTAACATTCCCCAGTTGTACAAGTCAACAAATGGGAACTTGAGAATTCCGCAACATGCCTGGGAACTTTCCAAGTTTCATGTTGAGTTCCAGGATCTTTAGCATTCCCACCAGGACTCGGAGGGAAAACAGAAGATTCTCAAGAAACTTGAAATTTGAAACAAAGACACTCCCAAACAAGTTCCTAGGTTGCAATAGCAAAATACTGCGGACGCTGGAAATATAAAATAACAACAGAAAATGCTGGGAACACTCAGCGGGTCAGGCAGCATCCGTGGAGAGAGAGAAACGGAGTTAACGTTTCAGGTCTGTAACCCTTCGTTCTGACGAAGGGTCATCGGCTTGAAACGTTAACTCTGTTTCAAGTTCCTAGGTTGGTCTGGCGTGTCAGTCCAGTCCCACACTAAGTGGTGTCTGTAAGAATACAAGAAAAACAGAATGTGCAAAAAAAAATTAGCTCATCCAATCTGCCGCTTCCAACAGGCCAGTTTTAGGTTCCTCCAAAGACCATAACACCGGTCAATTCCAGGTGTACCAGCGATTTACTTGTACTTCTTGCAATCTAGTATACTGTATTCGCTGCTCACGATGCGGTCTCCTCTACATTGGGGAGACCAAACGCAGATTGGATGACCGCTTTGCGGAACACCTCCATTCAGTCCGTAAGTGTGACCCCGAGCTTCCGGTCGCCTGTCACTTTAATTCTCCGCTCCACTCCCACTCTGATCTCTCTGTCCTCGGCCTCTTACACTGTTCCAATGCAGCTCAACGTAAGCTCGAGGAACAGCACCTCATCTTTCGATTAGGCACTTTACAGCCTTCTGGACTCAACATCGTATTCAACAATTTCAGACTATAATCCCTGCCCACATTTGTTCAGACAGCAGCTGTTGATGATTCTGCCATCCCCATTTACACCTCCTCTAGACCCATCTTTAGTTTCTTTACTTGTCCCATTACCATCTCCTTTCGCCTTGCATCATCATCCCTTTTGTCATTTAATCTCTCCTGCCTTCCACCCTATCACAGACCTTCCCTTTTGTTCTTTCCTCCCCTCCCCCCTTTCCCTGCCCCTGCACTTGCTTAAAACCTGTTCCATCTCTAACTTTTTCCAGTTCTGATGAAGGGTCATCGACCTGAAACGTTAACTCTGTTTCTCTCTCCACAGATCGCTGCCTGACCCGCTGAGTATTTCCAGCATTCTCTGTTTTTTATCCCAATCAATGTGTTATTCAAGGGCCACTCTCAGATATTCTGCACCACACAGTGACAAGAGCGTGGACCTTTGCCCGTGACTCATTACAGTCCTGCTAACGGGACAGTTTCCCCACCAATCGTCTCCTCTCCTGAGGTACAGTTCCCGGAGTTTTTTGAGTGCCCTCAAGTACCTCACCCAAGTGATCATTCATCATGTGCCAGCCTAGACAGAGTCAGCAAGCTCAAGGAAGGTCGCAGCCAAGTTCACTCCTTACTTTTGTACTCCAACCCCCTTGCAAACCTGCCATTTGCCTTCCTAATTGCTTGCTGTACCTGCATGCTAACTCTCTGGGGTCGATTTTCAGTGTGCCGTGAGGCGGGCTTTTAGGCGTGCGGGGGGCTAAAATCCTGAATTCGGGGGTTCCGACACCATCCCACCCAAAACCCACCTCCATGTAAGTTTCAAAGGAGGCGGGTACCCGCCCCGCACTGGGACCTGCCGACCCGAGGCGGGAAGGGATTAGTGCCAATTAACTGCCTGTTAACAGGTAGTTAACAGGCAGTTTTTAGCCTAATCCCTATTTTGAAGTTTGTCGTGTGGGATTCCCGACGGCTCCAAGCCACGCCAGGTTAGAGGAGTCGGACCGTCGGGTTGAAGGACTTGGAGGAGTCGAGATGTCGGTGTTCAGGTGAATGATGGGTGCATGAGTGCAAAGGTAAGTGTATTTGGTGTGTCTAAAGTGTGTAAAGAAGTTTAAATTACCTGTACTTACCTTAACAGCCTTCCTTCCTCTAGGCTTCAGGAGTCCATCATTCAGCCAGCACAGAAAGCAGAATGGCTGCGATCTGTCAAAAGTGACAGCCTGCAGCTTTCAGTGCCGGCGAGATTTCTAACTGAGTCTGTGTAGAAGGACTCGGGTTAGAAGTAAGACTGTCAGTGTTTGACAGCTTCAAACAGCTGTGAAACACTGATATTTCATCTGTCAAAACCTCTTGACAGATGAAATTTCAGTCTGTGACGTCACCTGTTGCCGGGTGGCCCTTAATTGGGCGGGCTCAACAAGGTCAATCAAGTGAAAATCGCGTGGATTGGCTGCATCTCGATGGAGGCGGGACTACAACCCCGAAAGTTGTAGTCCTGCCTCCTTCCCGACTTCTGAATGAAAATCCTGCCCTCTGTGTTTCTTGTACTAGGACACCTAAATCTCTGGTGCTGGAAAGTGTGCGGGTGTAGTAAGGGCAGGATTGGGCCTGGCTGGAATCTCCCCCCGAGTCCCCTGCCTCAGTTTAGTCTGCTCGCTGCCTTGAATTGCACGTGAAGAATGGGCACTGTGACCAGGTACCTGAAGGCGCACAATGTACCTCAATGTCAGAACACTTCGGAAGAGGAGATGATTGGAGGGAAAACTGGAGAAAACTGGCACAAGAAACTCAATGGCAAAGAAATAAATAAAAGGCGGAACAGATTTCACTTCCCTCATGTATTGAAGGCAAGCGAACAGTTCAAGGGGAAAATCAGAAGGAAAACAGCAGACTAGATGGACAGAAAGAAATCATACGAACATAAAAACAAAATAAATAGGAGCAGGAGTCGGCCATTTGGCCCTTCGAGCCTGCTCTGCCATTCAATGAGATCATGGCTGATCTTCTGCCTCAACTCCATTCACCGGCCCTATCGCCATATCCCTTGATGCCCTTACTAGTCAGAAATCTATCGACTTCTGTTTTGAATATACCCAATGACTGAGCCTCCACAGCCCTCTGGGGTAGAGAATTCCGAAGATTCACCACCCTCTGTGTGAAGAAATTTCTCATCTCAGTCCTGAATGACCTACCCTTTATCCTGAGGCTGTGGCCCCTGGTTCTCGACTCCCCAGCCAATGGAAACATTCTCCCAGCATCCACCCTATCAAGCCCTGTAATAATTTTGTATGCTTCAATGAGATCCCCTCTCATTCTTCTGAATTCAAGAGAATACAAGCCTAGTTTACTCAATCTCTTCTCATACGACAGTCCCGCCATCCCAGGAATCAATCTCGTGAACCTTCGTTGCACTTCCTCTATGGCAAGTATATCTTTCCTCAGGTAAGGAGACCAAAATTGTACACAGTACTCCAGGTGTGGTCTCACCAAGGCCCTATATAATTTGATTAAGGCTTCTTTACTCCTGTACTCAAATCCTCTTATAATGAAGGCCAGCATACCATTTGCCTTCCTAATGGCTTGCTGCACCTGCACATTCACTTTCAGTGACTCATGTACAAGGACACCCAGGTCCCTTTGAGCATCTGCATTCCCCAATCTTTCACCATTTAGGAAATACTCTGCCTTTCTGTTTTTTCTACCAAAGTGGATAACTTCACATTTATCCATGTTATATTCCATCTGCCATGTTCTCGCCCACTCACTGAGCCTGTCGAGATTCCCTTGAAGCCTCTTCACATCCTCTTCACAACTGACACTGCCACCTAGCTTTGTATCATCAGCAAATTTGGAAATGTTACATTTAGTCCCCTCATCCAAATCATTGATATAGATTGTGAATAGCTGGGGCCCAAGCACCAATCCTTGCGGTAACCCACTAGTCACAGCCTGCCATCCTGAAAAAGACCCGTTTATCCCTACTCTTTGTTTTCTGTCTGTTAACCAATTATCAATCCATGCTAGTATATTACCCCCAATTCCATGTGCCCTAATTTTGTTCACCAACCTCTTGTGTGGGACCTTATCGAAGGCCTTCTGAAAATCCAAATATACCACATCTACCGGTTTCCCTTTGTCTACCATAATAGTTGCATCCTCAAAGAACTCCAATAGGTTTGTTAACCAGGATTTACCTTTCATAAATCCATGTTGATTCTGCCCAATCTTACTATTAGCTTCTAAGTGCCCAGTTATTGCATCCTTTATACTAGATTCCAGCATTTTCCCAACTACTGATGTGAGGCTAATAGGTCTGTAGTTCCCCGTTTTCTCTCTCCCTCCTTTCTTAAATAGCGGGGTTACATTTGCTATCCTCCAATCTGCAGGAACCATTCCAGAATCTATAGAATTTTGGAAGATGACAACCAATGCGTCCACTATCCCAATGACCACCTCTTTCAAAACCCTAGGATGTAGGTCATCCGGTCCTTGGGATTTATTGACTTTTAGTCCCATCAATTTTGCTAGTACTGTTTTTTTACTACTAATATTTTCTTTAAATTGGGCAAGGTGGTCCTTTAGTGGTCCTCCTGAGAGAGACTACTTTTAGATGACTGACTAGGAATACTGACAAACTAGCGCAATCCCATTGATGAAAGGTAGAATTGTCCACACCGGAAGACTAGTAATTGACTAGCATATCTAGGCTATTCTCTCCTTCCTCCCTCTGCCACAGATGTTGGCGGGCTGGAGCAGATGTGCAGATGACTACTTTGACTTTATTTGAAGACCCTGAACCGTTTTTCTTTTGGTCAGTGCCTGTCTTTGGTTTTTGTATAAGCGCTTTTGGAGTTAGTTCCTGTTATCTTCATGGATAATTATCAGTCGATTGAATCGGGTAGATTACTGACTTGTCACCTTTGGTTTTCCTGGATCCTGGGTTTTACATAAAATTAGATAGAATCTACAGCACAGATACATTCCATTCGGGCCAACTGGTCTATGCCGGTGTTTATGCTCCACACCAGCCTCCTCCCACCCCATTTCATCTCACCCCATCAACATATCCTTCTATTCCTTTCTCCCTCATGTACATACCTAGCTTCTCCTTAAATTCACCTCAACCACTCCCTGTGGTAGCGAGTTCCACATTCTCACCACTCTCTGGGTAAAGAAGTTTCTCCTGAATTCCCTATTGGATTTATTAGTGACTCTCTTATATTTATGGACCCTAGTTTTGGACTCCCCACAAGTGGAAACATCTGCCCTATGTCTACCCTATCAAACCCCTTCATAATTTTAAAGACTTCTATCAGGTCACCCCTCAGCCTTTTACTCGAGGAAAGAGCCCCAGCCGTTTCAGTCTTTCCTGATAGCTATAACATCTCAGTTCTGGTTGTAAATCCTTTTTGCACCTTCTCCAGTGCCTCTATATCATTTTTGTAATATGGAGACCAGAACTGTGCAGAGTACTCCAAGTGTGGATAAAGTTTTAACTTCACCTGGGAGGTCTAGCCATAATGCTGCCACTTCTGTCATCTGAGTATTTCCCACGAGGGTAGATTTTTCTGAATTTGTGATCCAGATGCTTGACCTTTTATGGTGCAAAAAGCCTAGCAAGTACTCGCACCTCGGGCTAGAGTCTTGTTTTTAACTGTCCCGTGTTAGAATTTGCTTTGTGCCAAGTGTTCCATCAAAGTTAAGCGCATCTCGAGGTCATTGTTAGATAACGATATGTGTTAATATCGATCAATAGAGGGGCAGAAAACTGACAACTGGACCAGCCAGTAATCACACAAACTATCTGGGATGGGCCTGTTCCTTTGTAATGTCAGGCAGGAAACATCACATTAAATTGATTAGCAGTTAATCAATCAAGATGGCCATTATGTCCAGGGCTGGAGTTTTGGTGAGAAGGAATCTCACTTCAATATACTTGCTGGGCATCGTGCGATATGACTCACATTAAAGGGGAAGGTCCTTTAAGGATGCCTGGACGGTCTTTGGACACGTGACAAGCCTTCTTGTAGTCAGAGCTTACGGGGCAGTCAGAAGTCCAACACCTACGGAAGCCAAGCTTGATCACCATGGGTCTGCAGGAAACCAGGTTGTATGAGTCAATTGTATAACCGTAATAGTTATTGGCCCAGAAATTCGGGTCGGGGGCTTCCCGCGGGTGCAAGCCCCCGACCTGCACTTACCTAGCGCGCTGGCCGTTGAGCTGTGGGCCCGTGTGGGATTCCGATCCTGGGCCTGCTCCAACTGCCGGCGCGCAGTGCTTGCGTATCCCAGGGGCGCAGTTAGTTCGATGCGTCCCCTAGGATCACGTGGGCCATGGGGAGCCAATGGTAGCAGGGAATGCTTCATTCATAAAATTAACAGGAAGAGCTGTCAAAACCATAAATACTATAAGCCCCAAAACATCACTAAAACTTCAAATAAATTTTTTTAAAACATCACATTTTTAAAATAACTATAAATTATATAAAATAACTATTTTAAACAATAATTAAAAGTTTTGAAAATTTTTTTTTATTTTCTAACGGGGCTAAAAATAAACTTACCTTTCTTTAAAGTATTTAAAAATAATAAACCTGTGGAAAAAGTGTTTTAATTTTAATTAATTCACCACCTACCTTGTTAAAAGCAGGCCTTGCGCCTGCTTTTTAGAAGTGTAACTGCTAGAGACTTACCCTCCCGGAGAACTCTGCAAAAAAAACGTAAGTTCGATGCGCACGTGCTGCCTCTCCGGCGCACGCGTTCCACCTGTCAACCCCTTCTTTCAAGGGAACGGAAGTTCTGGTTTCCCGCACATGTGCAGTGCATGCACGAAACCGGCACTTTCGTTGGGCCTACGGGTGAGTACCCCGTGCGTACTCACCCGTGGAGACCCGAATTTGTGGGCCATTATACTGTTGGTGTCTGAGTAATAAACTTGCGTTTGGACACTTAGTACGTTCGAGCCTGAACCACGAGGAGTCATTTAATTGAGTTTAAAGAGATTTCCTCACATCCTGCCAGAAAAGATCTAGGCTGAGAGGTGAAGAGTAACGGAAAGGCTCTGTCACCGACGTAAAGTCCTCCCTGCGCTTTCTGCCCAGATGGTAAGGAGGAAAATCTACCCTTGCCTGTGTCATCATTACTGCAATCACTCCGTGTATAAAACTGTTCGTTCTTGGGATGGGGGCGATGCCGACAAGCATTTATTGCCCATCCCTAGTTCAGCTGAGGGCATTAAGAGTCAATCACTTAGTGAGGGACTGGAGTGATGTGCCAGACCAACACAGGAGGAGGCCATTCAGCCCCACGGGCCTGCTCCGCCATTCTACTAGATCATGGCTGATCTGTGCCTCAACTCTATTTGCCCGCCTTTGATCTATATCCCTTGCCCAATGAAAATTTGTTGACCTCAGTCTTGAAAGCTCCAATTGTCCCAACAGCCACAGCCTTTTTGGGGAGAGAACTCCAGATTTCCACCTCCCTGTGTGTGAAAAAGTGCTTCCTGATGGTGAGGCTAGCTCAGTACCAGGCCAGGTAGGCACGGAACGGTTCTCTTTGCTGAAGAACATCAGTAAACCAGCTGCATGTTTACAACAATCTTGCAGCTTTAATGGTCATTTATTTCTGGTGCAGCCTACAAATTAACACAGGAGCCTAGGAACAGGAGGAGGCCCTTCAGCCTCTCGAGCCCGTTCCGTCATTCAATTAGATCACAGCTGATCTGTATCTGAACTCCATCTACCCACCTTGGTCCTGTAACCCTTAATACCCTTGCCTAACAAAATTCTATCTATCTCAGTTTTGACATTTTCAATTGAGCCTCAACAACTTTTTGGGAGAGAAAGTACCAGATTTCCATTACCCTTTGTGTCAGGAAGAGCTTCCTGAAACGGCCTGGCTCTAATTTTAAGGTTCTGCCCACTTGTTCTGGACTCCCCCCCACCAGAGGAAATAGTTTCTCTTGATCCACCCTATCAACTCCATTAATCATCTTAAATACCTCAATTAGATCGTCCCTTTAATCTTCAATACAGATTTGTTGAATTCAATTTTATAACTGGTCATGACATTTTTTTACAGGGCTCTGGGGGAAAGAGCAGGGGGAG
Organism: Somniosus microcephalus; assembly: GCF_052327205.1. Lineage (NCBI taxonomy): Eukaryota > Metazoa > Chordata > Chondrichthyes > Squaliformes > Somniosidae > Somniosus > Somniosus microcephalus. The sequence goes on along the minus strand of NC_140994.1, from coordinate 12,268,138 downwards.
CGGGATTAGTTGGAGAGCTCTACCAAAGAGCCGGCGCAGGCACAACGGGCCGAATGGCCTCCTTCTGTGCCGTCACCATCCTCTGCCTGCTTCACGACGACATGCAAGCCGTGATCCTGACCAACGGTTCCACCACAGACCCAATTCACGTACGAACTGGGGTCAAGCAAGGCTGTGTCATTGCACCAACGCTCTTCTTGATCTTCCTTGCTGCAATGCTCCATCTCACCCTCAGTAAGCTCCCCACTGGAGTGGAGCTAATTTACAGAACAAACGGGAAACTGTTCAACCTCCGTCGCCTCCAGTCCAGATCCAAGGTCGTCCCATCCTCTGTCGTCGAATTACAGTATGCAGACGACGCTTGCGTCTGCACTCACTCGGAGGTCGAACTCCAAACCATCGTCAACACCTTCACCGAAGCGTACGAGAGCATGGGCCTTAACTAAACATCCGTAAGACAAAGGTCCTCTACCAACCTGCCCCCGCCACACAGCACTGCCCCCCGATTATCAAAATCCACGACAAGGCCTTGGACAACGTGGAACACTTTCCATATCTCGGGAGCCTACTGTCAACAAGGGCAGACGTCGACGACAAAGTCCAACACCGCCTTCAGTGTGCCAGTGCAGCCTTCGGTCGCCTGAGGAAGAGAGTGTTTGAAGACCAGGACCTCAAACCCGGCACGAAGCTCATGGTCTACAGAGCAGCAGTGACACCCGCCCTGCTGTATGCCTCAGATACATGGACCATGTACAGCAGGCACGTCAAAGCACTGGAGAGGTACCACCAACGCTGCCTCCGCAAGATCCTGCAAATCCATTGGCAGGATAGGCGCACCAACGTCAGTGTTCTTGCTCAGGCCAACATCCCCAGCATCGAAGCTCTGACCACGCTCAATCAGCTCCGATGGACTGGTCACATTGTCCGCATGACAGACACGAGACTCCCAAAACAAGCGCTCTACTCGGAGCTCCGGCACGGCAAGAGAGCCCCAGGTGGGCAGACAAAATGCTTCAAGGACACCCTCAAAGTCTCCTTGAAAAAGTGTAACATCCCCACCGACACCTGGGAACCCCTGGCCCAAGACCGCACAAAGTGGAGGAGAAGCATCCGGGAAGGCGCCGAACACCTCGAGTCTCTTCGCCGGGAGCAAGCGGAAGCCAAGCACAGGCAACGCAAGGAGCGCACGTCAACCCAAGCACCCCACCCACCCGCCCCTTCAACCACCGTCTGCCCCACTTGTGACAGAGACTGCATTGGACTCATCAGTCACCTGCGAACTCATTTTTAATGTGGAAGCAAGTCATCCTCGGTTCCGAGGGACTGCCTAAGAAGACCATTCTATGATTCTATGATGGAATTTGAACTCGTAACCTTGACGATACTAGCTCAGTACATGGAACTACACGGCCCCTAGTATTAAGCTGATAGGGGAGCAAGAACTACACCATGGCATCAACCTTTTATTATTCGTTCATGGGATCTGCTCATCACTGGCAAGGCCAGAATTTATTGCCCATCCCTAATTGCTCCAATTGTTCATTACAGCCATGTCTTCTGAGATCAGTGTCGAGGCACATTGCTTGGACAGAGTAGGGGAATTCAACACTCCACCCCCCACCACCTTCCCCAAAATTAGAAACTAGGTCAATGACAGAGGAGACAATTAATAACCTGCGTTGAGATCATCATCTAATGAGCAGGTCTCCAAATGGCAGCATTCCAACGGAAAACAGCAGAAATAAACAGCAACCGCTTACATTAAACAGAAGGAAGGGGGCCTACTGGTAGACCGCCATTAGTTCAACGTTTCATCAGTTAAAACATTTTGCATTTATCGTTTGTTTGGAACCCCGCAATAAATGAGATGTCAGCTGAGGAGGGCCATAGATCAATACCGGATGCAAATATTTGGAAAATTAAAATGATTAAGAAATAGCTGTTGGTAAAATCCCATCGCACTCTAATAACTGTTGTATATACAGTAAAGTCCTTGTTGAAAGTGTCGGTGACATTTGTGTAATGTGCACTTTATTGATGAAACATTTAGACATGAAGATCAAACAACAGTGGTCTGATATATAATAGCTTGGTCTCTATTGAGGCTGAAGTAGTCCTTATGGATCCACTGGGAAAGGCCCTTTTTTATGAGGTACTGAGCCATTCTGCCCAGCTAGAAAATGCCAAGTTCAATCCCCAGTCTGTGTTATTTGATCTCAGCCACTTAGTCTCTGGAGGAGTTAGTGTTCCGGAAGAGTGAGATCCTGTGGGCAAAAGGCCTCCTTCGCAACAAGCTATCTCATGGTCCTGTGAGGGTGCGAGTTGTGCAAGAACTTGCTGCACTGCCCCTGGGCTAAGGAAGAGAAAATTAAGGATTCCCACTCCTGGTTGTTTTGTAGAAATGCTTGCTGGAAACGCTGTGTGTATATGTATGTGTGTGTGTGTATGTGTGAAAACTCTAAGGAGTAAATTTTCATTGACCCGTGGAGTCGGGATTGGAGGCATGCGGGGAGTTAAAGTCCCGAATTCGGGGGTCCCGACACCATCCCGCCCCCAACCCGCCTCCATGTAAGTTTCAAAGGAGACGGGTACCCGCCCTGCACTGGGACCCGCCTCCCTGAGGTGGGAAGGGATTAGTGCCAATTAACTGCCTGTTAACAGGTAGTTAACAGGCAGTTTTTAGCCTAATTCCTATTTTTGATGTTGAAGTGTGGGATTCCCGATGGCTCCAAACCACGCCAAATTAGAGGAGTCGGGCCGTCGGGTTGAAGGACTTGGAGGGGTCGAGATGTTGGTGTTCAGGTGAGTGATGGGTGCATGAGTGCAAAGGTAAGTGTGTTTGGTGTGTCTAAAGTGTGTAAAGAAGTTTAAATTACCTTTTCTTACCTTTTAAGCCTTCCTTCCTCTAGGTTTCGGGAGTCCGTCATCTCACCGGCACAGAAAGCAGAATGGCTGCGAACTGTCAAAAGTGACAGCCTGCAGCTTTCTGTGCCGGTGAGATTTCTAACTGAGTCTGTGTAGAAGGACTCAGGTTAGAAGTAAGACTGTCAGTGTTTGACAGCTTTAAACAGCTGTGAAACGCTGATATTTCGTCTGTCAAAACATCTTGACAGATGAAATTTCAGTCTGTGATGGCACCTGTTGCCGGGTCGCCCTTAATTGGCCTGCTGAGCCCGCTGGGCGGGCTCAACAAGGTCAATCAAGTGAAAATCGCGTGGATTGGCCGCATCTCGATGGAGGCGGGAAACAACCCCGAAAGTTGTAGTCCCGCCTCCAACCTGACTTCCGAATGAAAATCACCCCCTAAATTCCTCCAACTCTGGCCTCTTGTGCATCCCCCACTTCCGTTGCCCCACCATTGGCGGCCGTGCCTTCAGCCATCAGGGCTCCGAGCTCTGGAATTCCCGCCCCAAACTTCACTCGCCTCCTCTAAGACCCTCCTTAAAAGTTACCTCTTTGGCCAAGCGTTTGGTCACCTGTCCTAATATTTCCTTCTTTGGCTCGGTGATAAGTTATGTCTGATTACGCTCCTGTGAAGCGCCCTGGGACGTTTCATTGCATTAAAGGCGCTATATAAAGTTGTCGTTGTTGTGGGTGAGGATAGGATCAGGTTTTGGCTGTGATGTCCCTCCATCATAGTTGAATAGACAATGTCAAGGCTCGCACACACATGAATAACGGCCATTTAGGGGTGAGGACTCAAGAAAGAAAAAACTTGCGTTTCTCCAGCACCTTTCACGACCTCAGGACATCCCAAAGCGCATTACAGCCAATGAAGTACTTTTTGAAGTGTAGTCACTGTTGTAATGTAGGAAATGCAGCAGCCAATTTGCGCACAGCAAGCTCCCACAAACAGCAATGTGACAATGACCAGATCATCTGACTTTAGTGATGTTGATTGAGGGATAAATATTGGCCAGGACACCGGGGAGAACTCCCCTGCTCTACTTCAAAATAGTGCCATGGGATCTTTTGCTCCCACTTGAGAGAGCAGACGAGGCTTCAGTTTAACGTTTCATCCAAAAGATGGCACCTCCGACAATGCAGCACCCCCTCAGTACTGCACTGAAATGATGAGGAGAATTTTCTTCACTCAGAGGGTGGTGAATATTTGGAATTCTCTACCCCAGAGGGCTGTGGAGGCTCAGTCGTTGAGTATATTCAAGACAGAGATCGATAGATTTTTGGATATTAAGGGAATCAAGGGATATGGGGATAGTGCTGGAAAGTGGAGATGAGGTAGAAGATCAGCCATCATCTTATTGAATGGCGGAGCAGACTTGAGGGGCTGAATGACCTACTCCTGCTCCTACTTCTTATGTTCTTATGTTCTTAACGTCTGATCCAAAAGACGGCACCTCCAACAGTGCAGCACTCCCTCAGCACTGCACTGGAGTGTCAGCTCTAGAATCTGTGCTCAAGTGTCATGGAGTGGGACTATGAACCCGCAGCCTTCTGACCCAAAGGTGAGAGCACTACCCACTGAGCCATGGAAGCCAGCGCCTATGGAGACGTACCCCAGTAAGGAGTACCCCGGCAGAGGAGAAAAAGCCGCAAGCTCTATAATCCCATTCTCCCTTCGTGGAATGAGAAGTTTCTAATTGGCCGAACAGCTTGCTCCTTTCACCAGATGATAGACAACCTGCACTATCATGTAGACTCTCATACTTCAATAGCTCGCTGAACAAGCAGTTAAATGAAAACCGCAAAATGGCAATCCAATATTATAGTGTAAATCATTTGACCCTGACTGATGTCTTCCACAGATGACATCCACATGGTCCTGAGGGAACGTGACTCACCACGCTCTGCAAAGCATTTGTTTATTTATCCATTCGGTCTTCATTCCCTTTCCTAACGACATATCCATTTGGTCTCTTTTTAACCCTTCCAGTGCCGTGAGTGAGGTTACTTTGACCATTAGCTTTGACTATCAGCCGCGGCTCAGTGGGAAACACTGGGAAGCACTTGGAAAACAGTGACAGGATCGGACAAAGTCAACATGGATTTACAAAGGGTAAATCGTGCTTGACTAATCTATTGGAATTTTTTGAGGATGTAACTGGTAAAATAGATAAGGGAGAACCAGTGGATGTGGTGTATTTGGACTTTCAGAAAGCTTTCGATAAGGTCCCACATAAGAGATTAGCGTGTAAAGTTAAGGCACATGGGATTGGGGGCAAGGTACTGACTTGGATAGAGAACTGGTTGGCAGACAGAAAGCAAAGAGTTGGAATAAACGGGTCTTTTTCCGAGTGGCAGGCAGTGACTAGTGGGGTACCGCAGGGATCGGTCCTTGGGCCCCAGCTATTCACAATATATATTAATGATCTAGACAAGGGGACTAGATGTAATATCTCCAAATTTGCAGATGACACAAAGCTGGGTGGGCGTGTGTGCTGCGAGGAGGATGCCGAGAAACTCCAGGATGATTTGGACAGGTTGGGTGATTGGGCAGAAGCATGGCAGATACAATATAACGTGGATAAATGTGAGGTTATCCACTTTGGTAGCAAAAACAGGAAGGCAGATTATTATCTGAATGGCAATAGATTGGGAGAAGGGGAAGTGCAACGAGATGGGTGTCCTTGTGCACCAGTCGCTGAAGGTAAGCATGCAGGTGCAGCAGGCAGTTAAGAAGGCAAATGGTATGTTGGCCTTCGTAGCGAGAGGGTTTGAGTACAGGAACAAGGATGTCTTGCTGCAGTTGTACAGGGCCTTGGTGAGACCACATCTTGAGTATTGTGTGCAGTTTTGGTCGCCTTATCTGAGGAAGGATGTTCTTGCCATGGAAGGAGTTCAGCAAAGATTCACCAGGCTGATACCTGGGATGGCAGGAATGACGTATGAGGAGAGATTGGGTCAATTGGGCTTGTACTCTCTGGAGTTTAGAAAAATGAGAGGTGATCTCATTGAAACTTATAAAATTCTGACAGGACTGGACAGACTAGATGCTGGAAGAATGTTCCCGATGGTCGGGGAGTCCAGAACCAGGGGTCACAGTCTAAGGATAAGGGGTAGGCCATTTAGGACAGAAATGAGGAGGAATTTCTTCACCCAGAGTGGTGAACCTGTGGAATTCTCTACCACAGAAGGCAGTAGAGGCCAATTCATTAAATATATTCAAGAAGGAGTTGGATATATTTCTCAAGGCTAAAGGGATCAAGGGGTATGGGGAGAAAGCAGGGACCGGGTACCGAATTTGGGTGATCAGCCATGATCGCATTGAATGGCGGAGCAGGCTCGAGGGGCCGAATGGCCTACTCCTGCTCCTATCTTCTATGTTTCTATGTTTCCCATCTGCTGAGTCAGTAGGTCGTGGGTTCAAGTCCCACATCAGGGACTTGAGCACATAATCCAGGCTAATGCTCCCAGTGCCAATACTGAGAGAGTGCTGCACTGTCGGAGGTGCCGTCTTTCGGATGAGACATTAAACCGAGGCCCTGTCTGCGCTCTCTGCTGGACGTAAAAGATCCCATGGCCACTATTTCGAAGAAGAGCAGGAGAGTTGTCCCCGGTGTCCTGGCCAATATTTATCCCCCAATTACATCACTAAAAACAGATTATCTGGTCATTATCACATTGCTGTTTGTGGGAGCTTGCTGTGCGCAAATTGGCTGCCGCGTTTCCTACATTACAACAGTGACTACATTTCAAAAGTACTTCATTGGCTGTAAAACACTTTGGGACATCCTGAGGTCATGAAAGGCGCTATAGAAAGGCAAGTTCATTCTTTCTTTGTACTTGTTTGAGTGCTCTCTGGCACTGGGCTGAGAATATTCCCATTGGCTCTGAGGTATCTGAGAATATATCCAATGGCTAGCACCCTTCTACACGTATTAAAATCCTTCAACAATTGACCTGTTAACTTCTGTGTCAGTCTTCCAAGTCAGGGTTGTCTACTGGCTGATGAGAACGTGCTACCGCCTTTAAATTTAGAAGTTTAGAAGAATGAGATGTGTCTGGAGTTTAGAAGATTGAGCGGTGATCTCATTGAAACATATAAGATTCTGAGAGGGCTCGACAGGGTAGATGATGAGCGGCTGTTCTCCCTGGTTGGAGAGTCTAGAACCAGGGGGCACAGTCTCGAGATAAGGGGTCGACCATTTCGGGCTGAGATAAGGAGAAACTTCTTCACTCAGTGGGTTGTGAAGCTTTGGAATTCTCTACCCCAGGGAGCTGTGGAGGCTCAGTCTTTGAGTAAATTCGAGGCTGAGATTGCTAGATTTTTGGACTCTAGGGGAATCAAGGGATATGGGGATCGGGCAGGAAAGTGGAGTTGAGGTCGAAGATCAGCCATGATCTTACTGAATGGCGGGGCAGGCTCGAGGGGCCGAATGGCCGACTCCTGCTCCTATTTCTTAGGTTCTTGTGTTAAAATGGACCAACTAGGCAGAAGGAGAAAGAAGGTAAGTCTTTGAGGAGGACATCAAAATGGTGAAAGAACAGATCAGGATTAGCTCAAAAAAGATTCAAATGAAAGTTAAATCATAGGAGAGATTGAGATTATAAAAACAGTAAAGGCTGGAGGTACTGACAGCGTTCTGAAAGGCATGTGCCGGGTATTTATTGCCAGTTCTGTGCGTTTGTTAACTGGAGTTGTGGCGGCCATTTTAAAGTTGTTGCTGAAGCACTGGCTCGTTAGCTCAGTGGTAGCGCTCTCGCCTCTGAGTCAGAGATCGCGAGTTTCAATCCCCACTTCAACACGTAGCGTGGGCTGACACTTCCGTGCCGTACTGAGGGAGTGCTGCATTGTCGGAGGTGCCGTCTTTTGCGAGCGATGTTAAACCGAGGCCTTGTAGGGCAGGGTGTACCAGTAGGATTTAGTAAACATTATTAAGATTCTATAACCATTTTTATATAACTATAATATGTGAAATTGTATGTTAAAAGCCTAAAAGCCTGCTTAAAATGGCGAATGGCTAAGAGCAAAGCAGGATGGGATTATGCCAACCTGACTAAAAACCTCTGTTTAAAATTACTGAAGTAATGGAATGTTGTGCTAAGTTTATGGAGACGAGGAATTCAGCAATATTATGCGTAAAGAGATAAAAACTAGAGAGATAGATAAGAGTTGGAGACATCCTTCATTGGTACAGCTATAGGATGGACAGAGTGTTTTGTCAACATTCTAGGAAGTGTTCTGTGAAAAGTGAAGATCTGAGATAAGGGTACTTTGTTATGCATAGAGAAAAAGTCAGAAGGATCAACAAGGTCATAAGATGGCTAACGAGGGAAGCAAGACTTTTTACCAGGTGTTAGAGGGTTAATTACTGCCACGTAGGCAAAATGAGAGGAAAAAGGGTATAAAGATACAGGTTTTGAACAGCGAAAGCGCGCACCGTGTAACCAGAGATTGATAGGAGTGTCGGTCAACAGAACACAGCAAGATCCCAAGGAAGCGAGCATGGGTCAACAGAACACAGCAAGATCCCAAGGAAGCGAGCATCGGTCAATAGAACACAGCAAGATACATCAGGAGACTTGCGCCGCGGTCACTCGGAAGGAACGCCGGGGTTCGATGAACAGACTGCGATTATCTTCTTGTTCAGTATTACTTCTCTGTACTGGATGTTTAATGCTTAATAAACCTGTTTCACTGATACACAATATACCTGGACCCAGAGTGGTTTGTGTAGTCACGGACAAATTATTATAAGAGCTTATTAAAGCTACAGATTGGTGCCCAACATGGGGCTGTGACTATTAACTGAAATCAGGTCCATTGTGCACAAGGCAGGCGTTTGGACTTTCGCTTGGATTTTCGTCTGATCAACGAAAGTTCTTGTGGAAGGTTAGGTTATCTAACAGATAGTGTCTCTTTAATGTACAGTTGGAATGTCGAGTGAGAATTTTTCTGTAAACTATAAAGCGAAGTTAATGAAGAAGCGCGATGATGCACAGTTGCAGACGTTGATAGTAGAATGTCTAACAAAGGATGTGAGAGGACGTTGCTGCATTCATTGTAAAGCAAGTTCAGGAGAAGGGATGGAAGCCGGATATGGCAGTGCAACTCCCCTCTCCCCTAAGGCAGGGTATTCCAGATATTTTTTCAAATCCCTCCATGGCCTCGCCCCCTCCCTATCTCTGTAACCTCCTCCAGCCCCTACAAACCTCCGAGATCTCAGTGCTCCTCCAATTCTGGGCTCTTGCGCATTGCCGATTTTCATCGCCCCACCTGTTGGCGGCCGTGCCTTCAGCTGCCTAGGCCCTAGACTTTGGAATTCCTCTCCATAAGCCTCTCTACACCTCTACCTCTCTCTCCTCCTTTAAGACACTCCTTAAAACCTCCCTCTTTGTCCAAGTTTTTGGTCACTTGTCCTAATATCTCCTTATGTGGCTCGGTGTCAAAGTTTGTTTGATAATCGCTCCTGTGAAGCGCCTTGGGACGTTTTACTACATTGAAGGCGCTGTATAAATGCAGGTTGTTGTTGCGGGAGAGAAGGACAGTCCACTGACCTCAGAGATTCCAGGCGACTGAGAAGGTGCATAACTGCGTGGGGTTATTTCCTCATCAGCTAGTTTTGTGTCATTCCAGGTCTCTACAAGGCTTCTCAGGGCCCGCTCCCACGAGTGCTTTATAATAGGGCTGTAAATGGCTGCTTGTTTGAGCACCTGAAGCCCAGGTACTGAAAGCATGAATGGGAGCCGAAGGACTAATTTAGCTTCCTTGAATAGACTGTTAAAGGAAATGGGAGCGAAAGCAAGAGCTAATGTTATAAATCTCATCATTCATCAAGAAACTACTCGTGAAATAACGCTGGACGGCCAGCTGGTGGCGCCGTCCAAGGAGTATAAATACTCGGGCGTGGGCCCAGCTTTCCAGGGACATTTTGTAAGACAAGGAACTAGTGAAGTACAACTAGACCTCCATGTTCTGAAACAGGTTGATTAAAGCCTTGCTTTATGCTCAAACCAAGTGTGTAGTGAGTTTTATTACATCAGCTAACTTTTCCGTTAATCTGAGGTATTGAAAGATTTTTTTTTTAAATGGGGACTGTGTTCACAGTGCAACCTCTAGTTCTTCAAAACGCAACGAATGTGGTGACCTACAGGACTGGCAGACAATGTGCCCACAACTCTCCGCATAGTAAGCCGTCAACCTAGACAAGGCTAGTCATGTGGGCGAGGTAGTCAGTAAATAGAAAGAAAAAAGAGAAAGACTTGCATTTCTATAGCGCCTTTCACGACCTCAGGGTGTCCCAAAGCGCTTTACAGTCAATGAAGTACTTTTTTGAAGTGGAGTCACTGTTGTAATGTAGGAAACGTGGCAGCCAATTCGCGCACAGCAAGCTCCCACAAACAGCAATGTGATGATGACCAGATAATCCTGTTTTTTTAGTGATGCTGTTTGAGGGATAAATATTGGCCCCAGGACACCGGGGATAACTCCCCCCTGTTCTTCTTCGACATCCACCTGAGAGGGCAGATGGATTCCCTGTTTTAACGTCTCATCTGAAAGACGGTACCTTTGAAAGAATTTCCTCGGGGCTGCTCCCACCACCCCTTCCGCTGTAACTTCACTGGAAGTGCGTCGTAAAACCCCCCCGTGCACCGCAGCGCAACGAGAGGGGCTCCTAGGAAGGTCCGGACCGATGACCAAGAATCGAGCATCCTTCACTCTGTGCTTCAGTTGGTGAATGCACTCCCTGGTGATGGTACAATGCCCTTCGGACCAGGAGGTATGTGATTTCAACCTCTCGTAAAATGTCATAGACTGAGCCTGGGATGTTTTTCACGCATCAGTGCGACACAATTTCATTTTGTGCGCTGATTACTTTAAAATTAATCTGAAATTACTGTTTTCATAAATGCATCTTTTTTTTGTAAAAGTTTGTGCTAATCATGGTGAGCACAAATTAGATAGATTTCAGAAAATAACATATTGGGATACAATGTGTGAGTAATTTGAGTCATGAGAGTGGAGCGAGCTCGGGAGGAACAGGGGACTTTGAACCTTTGGTTCCCAAAGCTCTCCCCCACTGGGGGTTTTCCTCACCTCATGTCTGGGTCTGTTGTACCTTTCTGCCTCTCCACCTCTCTCTTTCCTCCTTTAAGACGCTTTGTAAAACCTACCTCTTTTGGTCACCTGCCCTAATATCTCCTTATGTGGCTCGGTGTCAAATCTTGTTTGATAATCGCTCCTGTGAAGCGCCTTGGGACGATTTACTACGTTAAAGGCGCTATATAAATACAAATTCTTGTTTTTGTAATTTACTCAGGAGTCGCACTTTTAAAAAGCACAGGGAATTCGACCCGAGGATCCATGTAGACTAATTAGTCTCTAACTGACCCGGGAAGGCACAATAAACGCGACATGTGGCCTTAACGGAACGCCCCACATTGCGCACCGCTTCACTTTAGCACCAGAATAATACGTTGCATGTTACATGCTATAAATCTCGATGAAAGCAACGGGATGAAAAATGGGCGGGTTCTACAACAGGCGGGCAATGCGCTGAGCAACCAAGAGCAATGCCACGAGAGGTCGACTAGTGCACTTCAACCTGGTCAAATTATACACCAACATCCAAGAGATGTTCTTTTGGGTTGTGTTTTTTTTACTTCTTGGCTGGGGAGTTTGAAAGCTGGAGTTCAGCACGCTCTGTGTTCATCTTGTGCGAAAAAATGTGCCTCAGAATTTGCCTTCGTTTCTTCAAAGGCTGAGAGGGCAAAAGATCGCTATTCCTTTGAAGCTGGAAGCCTGGAACCTGGTGACGAAGGCAACTGGAGACAGAGGGAGAGATGAGTTCATTGAGTTTTTGTTTATCTTGGAAGCCTCACATTTTGTTAAGGAATCCTGGAGGTTAGGCACCGCATCAGCCTAATGCAAATACAAATCAGTTCCCTCATCCATAGTGCTTCACCTCTGTCAAGCCCCCAGAAGCTCCTCTCCTAATATTCTGCTATAATATTTACAAGCTGCCAAATAAATCCTTGTGGCCTTTGTTTTATCGTTCTCCCCTTTTCTCCTGAAGACCCTGGGGGAAAAATTCAGTATCGCCCTGTTTGGGGCGCCATTATCGGCCGTGCGCAAAGTTTAGCGCCTGGCGCTAATTATCGCCTCCGACAGCAAACTTGGCTTTTATCGCCCCTGGAGGTGATTGGAGCGCTAAATCAGGCGCTACACGCCTCTCTTAAGACGCAAAGGCCGAGGAGCGAGGCGCTACCTCAGAGCGCTGGCGAAGCAAGGAAGGGCAAATCAAAATGAACCTGCAAAGTGCTGCTCAGTACCCAAAACTCCTTCACACAGCGTTGAATCTCTCTCTCTCTCTCTCAGAATGCGTGGTGCAAAAATGTCACCGACAAAAAAAGGCAGCACGCGGTCGCCTTTAAATAGCGCTCCCCCAGTCCCTTTCTGACAGCAAAACGCTCCCCTCAACCTGTCGTTGCTAGCGGCAGGCGGTAAGGCAGGAGGCGCCACTCAATATCCGGTCCGGGGCGCTACCGGGGCGTTGCGCACTCGACTGACGTCACAATCTGCGGACGCAGGAGATCGTGGCGGTAGTGTTTAGCGCCGCCGCAAAATGTCTAGTTAATTTCGCGAGCGGCGCAAACATCGTAGCGCCCTCTTAAGGCGCTAACGTGAGGCGCAAACAACTGAATTTTTCCCCCCATGACTCTTGCTAGCCTACAGTTCGGCACGAGCCAGTTGCTCTCCTGTAGCTCACCCAAGAGCCTGTTCCTCTATGTGCGCCCAGGTGTTGTCTCAGCCACAGCACCCTCATCTCTGAGTCAGAAGGTTGTGGGTTCAAGTCCCACTCCAGAGACTCGAGCACAAAATCTAGGCTGACACTCCCAGTGCAGTGCTGAGGGAATGCTGCACTGTCGGAGGGGCCGTCTTTTGCATAAGATGTTAAACCGAGGCCCTGTCTGCCCTCTCAGGTGGATGTAAAAGATCCCGTGACACAATTTCGAAGAAGAGCAGGGGAGTTCTCCCCGGTGTCCTGGGGCCAATATTTATCCCTCAACCAACATCACTAAAAACAGATGATCTGGTCATTATCACATTGCTGTTTGTGGGAGCTTGCTGTGCGCAAATTGGCTGCCGCGTTTCCCACATTACAGCAGTGACTACACTTCAAAAAGTACTTTGAGATGTCCGGTGGTCGTAAAAGGCGCTATATGAATGCAAGTCTTGCTTTTTCAGTGAGTGTTGGCAGGTTGTTCAACAGTGGTGCAGTCAGAACAATGCTTGGGGAGATTGGGCAGCGCTCTCCCCTGAGAAAGTGCCGATCTCTGCTCAGACGGCAAGGTCACAGGAACTGCCATGCAGTATTGCAACTCTCAGTACCGAGGTGTTACTGTCTCTTTGTGTCGCTCTTATGTTCCCTTTTTATGTACCTGCTCCCCTGTTGATCTCTCACTTGCTGATTTTCAGGCTCTCTATTGATCCATAAGTGTCTGCTGTGGCGCAGTGGGTAGCACACTTACCTCTGAGTCAGAGGGTTGTGGGTTTAAGTCCGTCTCCAGAGACCGGAGCACAAAATCCAGGCAAATGTTTCAGTGCAGTACTGAGGGAGTGCTATATTCTATGCAAAAAATATACATGTGCCACTTATTGCTTGGAGTGCCCAGGTTTAACAATGAACCTCTAGTTCGTTCTACATATTGACCACTTGACATCTACATCCTAGCGTACTTAAGGAAGTGGCCCTAGAAATAGTAGATGCATTGCTGATCATCTTCCAACATTCGATGGAATCTGGAACAGTACCCATGGATTGGAGGGTAGCTAATGTTACCCAACTATTCAAAAAAGGTGGTAGAGAGAAAACGGGGAATTACAGACCAGTAAGCCTGACATCGGTAGTGGGGAAAATGCTAGAGTCCATTATAAAAGATGTAATAGCAGAGCACTTGGAAAACAGTGACAGGATCGGACAAAGTCAACATGGATTTACAAAAGGTAAATTGTGCTTGACTAATCTACTGGAATTTTTTGAGGATGTAACTGGTAAAATAGATAAGGGAGAACCAGTGGATGTGGTGTATTTGGACTTTCAAAAGGCTTTCGATAAGGTCCCGCATAAGAGATTAGCGTGTAAAGTTAAGGCACATGGGATTGGGGGCAAGGTACTGACTTGGATAGAGAACTGGTTGGCAGACAGAAAGCAAAGAGTTGGAATAAACGGGTCTTTTTCCGAGTGGCAGGCAGTGACTAGTGGGGTACCACAGGGATCGGTCCTTGGACCCCAGCTATTCACAATATATATTAATGATCTAGACAAGGGAACTGGATGTAATATCTCCAAATTTGCAGACGACACAAAGCTGGGTGGGCGTGTGTGCTGTGAGGAGGATGCCGAGAAACTCCAGGATGATTTGGACAGGTTGGGTGATTAGGCAGAAGCATGGCAGATGAAATATAACATGGATAAATGTGAGGTTATCCACTTTAGTGTCAAAAACAGGAAGGCAGATTATTATCTGAATGGCAATAGATTGGGAGAAGGGGAAGTGCAACGAGACCTGGTGTCCTTGTGCACCAGTCGCTGAAGGTAAGCATGCAGGTGCAGCAGGCAGTTAAGAAGGCAAATGGTATGTTGGCCTTCGTAGCGAGAGGGTTTGAGTACAGGAACAAGGATGCCTTGCTGCAGTTGTACAGGGCCTTGGTGAGACCACATCTTGAGTATTGTGTGCAGTTTTGGTCACCTTATCTGAGGAAGGATGTTCTTGCCATGGAAGGAGTTCAGCGAAGATTCACTAGGCTGATACCTGGGATGGCAGGAATGACATATGAGGAGAGATTGGGTCGATTGGGCTTATACTCGCTGGAGTTTAGAAGAATGAGAGGGGATCTCATTGAAACTTATAAAATTCTGACAGGACTGGACAGACTAGATGCAGGAAGGATGTTCCCGATGGTCGGGGAGTCCAGAACCAGGGGTCACAGTCTAAGGATAAGGGGTAAGCCATTTAGGATTGAGGAGGAATTTCTTCACCCAGAGAGCGGTGAACCTGTGGAATTCTCTACCACAGAAGGCAGTTGAGGCCAATTCATTAAATATATTCAAGAAGGAGTTGATTATATTTCTTAAGGCTAAAGGGATCAAGGGGTATGGCGAGAAAGCAGGGACAGTGTACTGAATTTGGATGATCAGCCATGATTGCATTGAATGGCAGAGCAGACTCGAGGGGCCGAATGGCCTACTCCTGCTCCTATCTTCTATGTTTCTATGTTAACGACTTTACCATCGCCAAATCCCCCACCATCAACATCCTGGGGGATACCATTGACTAGAAACTAAACTGGACCAGCCACATAAATACTTTGGCTACAAGAGCAGGTCAGAGGCTGGGCATTCTGCGGCGAGTGTCTCATCTCCTGACTCCCCAAAGCCTTTCCACCATCTACAAGGCACAAGTAAGGAGTCTGATAGAATACTCTCCACTTGCCTAGATGAGTGCAGCTCCAACAACACTCAAGAAGCTCGACACCATCCAGGACAAAGCAGCCCGCTTGATTGGCACCCCATCCACCATCTTAAACATTCATTCCCTCCACCACTGGCGCACCGTGGCTGCAGTGTGTACCATCTACAAGATGCACTGCAGCAACTCGCCAAGGCTTCTTCGACAGCAAGCTCCCAAACCCGCGACCTCTACCACCTAGAAGGACAAGGGCAGCAGGCGCATGGGAACACCACCATCTCCAAGTTCCCCTCCAAGTCACACACCACCCTGACTTGGAAATATATCGGCCGTTCCTTCATCATCGCTGGGTCAAAATCCTGGAACTCCCTCCCTAACAGCGCTGTGGGAGCACCTTCACCACACGGACTGCAGCGGTTCAAGAAGGTGGCTCACTACCACCTTCTCAGGGGCAATTAGGGATGGGCAATAAATGCTTGGCCTTGCCAGCGACGCCCACATCCCATGCATGAATAAACAAAACTTCTTATGTGAAGAACTTTCTGATGTTAGTTTTAACCTATGCTCTCTATTATGGTTTAACTTTCAATATTGATCTGGATTTAATTTGTCTATTCCCAAATTCTACTAATGTTATTTCCCTTTTCCCACATCCACCCACCCTGCGCCTCCCCTAAACTCTGATACTTGGCAGCAGTCATATGATGTGAACCCTTAGATCCAGTGCCAATCTTCTGTGTATTCCCTTACCACATCAATTAGGAAACACTCCCGCCTTCCTCGCAGTAATTCACCAGTTAGCTCAAAAATAAGCCAGCAATTCAAAGCCAAACACTACCCTGTTGGATGTAATAAAACTAATGGCTCGCATGCACACATTCTCTTTCCTGATGTTTCCAGGCAATGTCACCAATGCTGGCTACATCTGGCAGGGGGGTGCCACCCGCTGCCCCGGGGTATGACTCGCCCCCCCGCCGACAGTCCCTCGCGCCATCTGCTGGTCGATGCCGTAGCCTCGTTCAGGCGCCTGCCCGTTTAATGTGACTTAGATCAGGAATGGGACTTGAGCAGTGATGTAAGAAAACTACTAGGCACTTGGTCTAAGCGTTAAACAAAGCTTTAATCAACTGTTTTACAACATGGAGGTCTAGTTGTGTCCTTCACTAGTTCCTGTTAAGAATGTCCTGCGCAAGCTGGGCCCGTGCCCGAGTATTTATACTCTCCCTGGACAGCGCCACCCGTAGGCCACTCAGTATTATTTCATAAGTCTTTCTTTCATGAATGACTGATTCATGTCAAGCATCATTCAAACCTGCGCACATCCCAAGGCTCTGAGGATCAACACCAACGTTTCCCGCTGAGCAGCGCGAAAGCACGGCCAGGCAACCATCGGGAAGGTACCGCGCAGGCCACTCACAAGCTGCTCCCTCGGGATGATGCCGTGCATACGCGGCCGCGCAGCAAGTTTACAGGTACCGCACGCAAAAAAATAATAATAATAATCAGAAGGAACATTGATCAACACACTACCCAATCCCTTCCTCCCTGTCATCCCTCCCACCAACCCTCACACCACATCCTGAAGTTTAACTTCTATGTTTTCCAGTTGAACAGACATTGAACGTACGAACATATGAGAATGACGGGCAGGGAAATAACAGCTGTTCCATCGGGCCTGGCCCACACCATGATGGCCAGAGCATCATGGCTAAACACTTCTTCCATCCACCCCGCCTCTCCCCACTCCCCACCCCCCACCCCTGGCCCCCCTCTGCTCACAGCCATGTAATGTCCTGGGAGAGGCAAAAAAAAGCCTGAGAATAAACCCAGAGCCCATAAGGGAAAAAATACTCTGGAAATGTCCTCTCCGAGCCCCACAGGTGATCGGAACCAATCCAACATTTATATAAAAGTAAAAAGAAAGTCTTACATTTCTATAGCGCCTTTCATGACCACCGGACGTCTCAAAGAGCTTTACAGCCCATGAAGTACTTTTGGAGTGTAGTCACTGTTGTAATGTGGGATATAGTGCCTTTAACATAGTAAAACGTCCCAAGGTGCTTCACAGGAGCGATTATCAAACAAAATTTGACACCGAGCCACATAAGGAGATATTAGGGCAGATAAAGAGGTAGGTTTTAAGGAGCATCTTAAAGGAGGAGAGAGAGGCGGAGAGGTTTAGGGAGGGAATTCCAGAGCTTGGGACCCAGGCAGCTGAAGGCACAGCCGCCAATAGTGGAGCGATTAAAATCGGGGATGCGCAAGAGGCCAGAATTGGAGGAGCACAGAGATCTCGGAGGGTTGTGGGGCTGGAGGAGGTAACAGAAATAGGGAGAGGGGGCGAGGCCACAGAGGGATTTGAAAACAAGGATGAGAATTTTGAAATCAAGGGGGATAGAATATAAAAATAGGGAGGTATTGCTTCAGTTGTACAAGGTATTTGTGAGACCGCACCTGGAATACTGCATACAGCTTTGGTGTCCATACTTAAGAAAAGACATACTTGCTCTCGAGTCAGTGCAAAGAAGGTTCACTCGGTTAATCCCGGGGATGAGGGGATGGACATATGAGGAGAGGTTGAGTAGATTGGGACTCTACTCATTGGAGTTCAGAAGAATGAGAGGCGATCTTATTGAAACATATAAGATTGTGAAGGGGTTAGATCGGGTGGATGCGGGGAGGATGTTCCCGATGATGGGTGAAACTAGAACTAGGGGGCATAGTCTTAGAATAAGGGGCTGCTCTTTCAAAACTGAGATGAGGAGGAACTACTTCACTCAGAGGGTGGTAGGTCCATGGAATATGCTGCCCCAAAAAGCTGTCGAAGCTACATCATTACATAAATTTAAAACAGAAATAGACAGTTTCCTAGAAGAAAAGGGAATTAAGGGTTACGGGGAGCGGGCAGGAATTTGGACATGAGTCTAGGTTCGGATCGGTCATGGCCCTGTGGGTAGCGGAGCGGGCCCAGGGGCCGTGTAGCCTGATCCTGCTCCTGTTTCGTGTGTCTAATTCTGTTAGGTTCAGGAGATGGTTCTGTGATAGTGGATTGGCGGTTAGGATCAGATCAGCCATGATCTTATTGAATGGCGGAGCAGGCTCGAGGGGCCAATTGGCCTACTCCTGCTCCTATTTCTTATGTTCTTATGTTCTTATGTAAGGTGTTGCTTAAACAGGAGCCAATGTAGGTCAGCGAGCACAGGGGGTGATGGGTGAACGGGACTGGGTGCGAGTTAGGACACGGGGCAGTGAGCACAGGGGGTGATGGGTGAACGGGACTGGGTGCGAGTTAGGACACGGGGCAGTGAGCACGGGGTGATGGGTGAACGGGACTGGGTGCGAGTTAGGACACGAGGCAGTGAGCACAGGGGGTGATGGGTGAACGGGACTTGGTGCGAGTCAGGACACGGGGCAGTGAGCACAGGGGGTGATGGGTGAACGGGACTTGGTGTGAGTTAGGACACGGGGCAGTGAGCACAGGGGGTGATGGGTGAACGGGACTTGGTGTGAGTTAGGACACTGGGCAGTGAGCACAGGGGGTGATGGGTGAACGGGACTTGGTGCGAGTTAGGACATGGGGCAGTGAGCACAGGGGGTGATGGGTGAACGGGACTTGGTGCGAGTTAGGACACGGGGCAGTGAGCACAGGGGGTGATGGGTGAACAGGACTCGGTGTGAGTTAGGACACGGGGGCAGCAGAGTTTTGGATGAGCTCAACTTTATGGAGGGTGGAAGATGGGAGGCCAGCCCGGAGACCGTTGGAATAGTCGAGTGCAGAGGTAACAAAGGCAGGGATGAGATCTCATAGACCATAGTGTTATCTGTAAAGAGATGATGCAATCTCTGTCCCGGTCAGGAACCGGTCCAGCTCCCTCTTGAAGGCAGAGCGTCAGCACCCACCGCACCAGCCCGCAGCAACTTCCAGGGGCTCACTGCTCTCTGGGAAAAGAAGAACCGCCCAACATCCAGTCTGTTCCTCCTCTTGCAAACAGAAGGACTATAGAAGGAGTGGAAGTGAAGAGCTGAAAACTACCATCGCAATTTGGCACTGCCAACTCTTTGACAACACTAGGAGTGAAGAGACTGCTACTAATGGAATGACGGTGCAGTAGGAAGGGCAGAAAGTGCCCCTGGTTTCGAGCTTGTGATTGACACATTGCTGGAACAATATAAGCAGCTCTGCATTGAGTCTGACCATGTTGACCTTGAGGTATCCGCAAGTGCAAACTGGAGGACAAATGTTCTGTGCCCCTCCCCTCAGTAGCTGGAGGAACACATATGGGTGTGAAAATGGTCAGGCACGCTCTCGTTGAGTGTTTTGAGCTGTCGAGGAACATCAATGAGTGGCCATTGCCCCTCTAGCAAGTGCAACACAACTAAAAAAAAAAAGACTTGCCTTTATATAGCGCCTTTCACAATCTCAGGTCATCCCAAAGCACTTTATATCCAATGAAGTACTTTTGAAGTGTCGTCACTGTTGTAATGTGGGAAACACAGCAGCCAATTTGTGCACAGCAAGCTCCCACAAACAGCAATGTGATAATGACCAGATCATCTGTTTTTTTTTAGTGACGTTGGTTGAGGGATAAATATTGGCCAGGTCACCGAGGAGAACTTCTTCAAATTAGTGTCGTGGGATCTTTTACATCCACCTGAGAGGGCATACAGGGCCGTGGTTTAACGTCCCATCCGAAAGACGGCTCCTCTGACAGTGCAGCACTCCCTCAGTGCATCAGCCTAGAATTACACGCTCAAGTCTCATGGAGTGGGGCTTGAACTCACAACCTTCTTATGCAGAGGTGAGAGTGCTACCCACTGGGCCATGGCTGACATCTTAATGTAAGCACCATCAACGGTGGACAGAGGCTATCAAAACATGTCGCTGTTTAACCTTTGACCTAGCAAAGCGTTGTCAGGAGTGGGAAGGAAGTTCCTCTCAGCCCAAGACAAAGGTGAAAGCCTCGCGAGCAACTGATTCCAGATGGGCTTTGACGTAATAAAACTCACTACGCACTTGGTTGGAGTATAAAGCAAGGCTTTAATCAACTTGTTTCAGAACATGGAAGTCTAGTTGTACTTCACTAGTTCCTTGTCTTACAAAATATCCCTGAAAAGCTGGGCCCACGCCCCCGAGTATTTATACTCCTTGGACGGCGCCACCAGCTGGCCGTCCAGCGTTATTTCATGAGTAGTTTCTTTATGATGATGAGATTTATAACAGGCTTTAAGAGGAAGAGTGTACAAGTGGATGACCTCTTTGACATTTTTTATACCGGAAGAGTTTGCTTGGGAATAGCACAAGGTGCTACTGTGACAGAATATTCCATGCAAATCATGAACTGTGCCTTTACAAAGAGTGACTCAGCAATTTAACCCACTAAACTGGGATCTCAGGTGTTCAGCTCACCCGATTGCCCCTCCTCCTTCTCTCCTGAAGTTGACGACTCAAGTTGGGTTATGGTTCCCTCCAGTACCTCGTCCATGGCCATTCTTCATGATCGAGCCTAGACACGTGGGGCTAGTCAAACACGGAGGACATTGCTACAGCTCCCTCTCTCGCCACATAGTCTTTACTCACCTTCAAGGTAAAACTCAGCTCCCATGGACAAGCACGTGAATCAAATCTTGATCTTATGCGCAAAGTACCTGGGATAGATGCCTCCAGGTAAACCATAAACCCTTTTACTGTTAAGGTATGCACTGGAGATAGGACAAGATGCCACCTTACACAAACAAACAAACCTGTGGAATTCTCTACCACAGAAGGCAGTTGAGGCCAATTCATTAAATATATTCAAGAAGGAGTTGGATATATTTCTTGAGGCTAAAGGGATCATGGGATATGGGGAGAAAGCAGGGACAGGGTACTGAATTTGAATGATCGGTCATGATCTCATTGAATGGTGGAGCAGGCTCGAGGGGCCGAATGGCCTACTCCTGCTCCTATCTTCTATGTTTCTATGTACAGCGCCTTTCATGACCTCAGGGCGCTCCAAAGCTTTTCACAAGCAGTGAAGAGCTTTGTTCTGAAGTGTAGCCACAGTTGTGATGTAGGGAAACACAGCAGCCAATTTGCGCACAGCAAGCTCCCACAAACAACGTTGAGATTAACACAGAAACATAGAAAAATAGGAGCAGGAGTAGGCCATTCGGCCCTTCGAGCCTGCTCCACCATTCAATATGATCATGGCTGATCCTCTATCTCAATACCATATTCCCGCTCTCTCCCCATACCCCTTGATGCCTTTTGTGTCTAGAAATCTATCTATCTCCTTAAATATATTCAGTGACTTGGCCTCCACAGCCTTCTGTAGTAGAGAAATCCACGGGTTCACCACCCTCTGAGTGAAGAAATTTCTCCTCATCTCAGTCCTAACTGTCCTACCCCATATCCTGAGACTGTGACCCCTCGTTCTAGACCCCCCCCCCAGCCATTGGGAACATCCTCCCTGCATCCAGTCTGTCTAGCCCTGTCAGAATTTTATACGTTTCAATGAGATCCCCTCTCATTCTTCTAAACTCTAGCGAATACAAGCCTAGTCGACCCAATCTCTCCTCATACGACAATCCTGCCATCCCAGGAACCAGTCTGGTGAACCTTCGCTGCACTCCCTCTATGGCAAGTATATCCTTTCTTAGGTAACTACCAGATAATGGGGGATGAATTGGTTCGCATAACCCAATATGGGTGTTGGACGTAGTCCAGCCATCTTTGGGGCGCGGGACACAGCCCCGCAAAACCGAACCGTTTTGCACACACCACCCCCCCCCCCCCACACCATTTTCTGCTCACAAAATGGGCCCAAGGTCCGGTTTGTACCTCAATGTGCCTTGGAGCGATTGGATGGCGAGGGAAACTGCACGTACGATTTTTTAATGGGACAGAGGACAGATTCTTTCCAGTGAAATGAAAGGGCTGCTCGGGCCTTCTTCATAGAGGCCAGTTACACAGCAAGGTTAGACAAGTGGAAGCTGGTCAGCTGCCACCTCCCTTCCCCTCCGCCGAGGCTGGGTAACATGCCTTATATCTTACACTTGGGAACGGAGGTTGATCCAGGACAAAAAAAGAGAGAAAAATGCATATTAAAAGTAATTTCTTCCAAAAGGCTACTTGTGTCTTTCATTTGCAAAAGGCTTTTGTGTCAAATTCCATTATCTTGGCTATAATTCAGAAATCCAGAAATTGCAGGAAGTCTGGCTGAAAATCCAGTCAGGAGCCTGAGGAATGCAGCGCGGAGTTTTAGTTAAATTAAATTACGCCTGGTATGTGGGGACCAAGCAGAGGCAACCCATCTGCGGCCAGTTGCCAAGAGTCTTGAGGTATTTCACAGGTAGTGTGTCGATCTCTGGTGGGAAACATTGCTGGGAAGTTTGGTCACGTGACGGCCTGACCCCATGACCTCCAATCACGTGACACCTGATCACCTGACCTTTGATCACGTGATGTCTGAAAATGCTGTTGCATTTACCTTATTGAGGGCCGGGGGGTCACCTGTGAGCAGAGGAAGAGGGGAAAACTAAGGGTGGGGTTCACAGAGAGGAAACCAAAGGTTGAAGGAACTTTGATTTCACCAGTAGCTAACAGTAACTCATTGAAATTGCACTGATAACTAAAAGCAATAGTGATAACAGGCGGGGTTTTTAAAAATGATTCATTCAGGGGATGTGGGCGTCGCTGGCAAGGCCAGCACTTTTTTGCCCATCCCTAATTGCCCTTAACTGAGTGCCTTGCTTGGCCATTTCAAAGGGCAGTTAAGAGTCACCCACATTGCTGTGGGCCTGGAGTCACATATCGGCCAGACCGGGTAAGGACGGCAGATTTCCTTCCATAAAGGACATGAGTGAACCAGATGGGTTTTTACGACGGGTGTGTAACAGGCAGGGCGTGTAACGGGGCGGGGCGTGTAACGGGGCGGGGCGTGTAACAGGGCGGGTGTGTGTAAAGGGCAATGTGTATAACGGGCGGGGTGCGTGTAACGGGGCGGGGTGCGTGTAACGGGGCGGGGCATGTAACAGGGCGGGTGTGTGTAAAGGGCAATGTGTATAACGGGCGGGTGCGTGTAACGGGGCGGGGTGCGTGTAACGGGGCGGGGCATGTAACAGGGCAGGTGTGTGTAAAGGGCAATGTGTATAACGGGCGGGGTGCGTGTAACGGGGCGGGTGCGTGTAACGGGGCGGGTGCGTGTAACGGGGCGGGGCATGTAACAGGGCGGGTGTGTGTAAAGGGCAATGTGTATAACGGGCGGGTGCGTATAACGGGCGGGTGCGTGTAACGGGGCGGGGCATGTAACAGGGCGGGTGTGTGTAAAGGGCAATGTGTATAACGGGCGAGTGCGTGTAACGGGGCGGGGTGCGTGTAACGGGGCGGGTGTATGTAACGGGCGGAGCGTGTAACGGGGCGGGTGTGTGTAACGGGGCGGGGCATGTAACAGGGCGGGTGTGTGTAACGGGGCGGGGCATGTAACAGGGCGGGTGTGTGTAAAGGGCAATGTGTATAACGGGCGGGTGCGTGTAACGGGGCGGGTGCGTGTAACGGCGGGTGTATGTAACGGGGAGGGTGTGTGGGGCGGGGCGTGTAACGGGGCGGGTGTGTGTAACGGCGGGTGTATGTAACGGGGCGGGGTGTGTAACGGGGCGGGGGTGTGTAACGGCGGGTGTATGTAACGGGGCGGGGCGTGTAACGGGGCGGGGTGTGTAACGGGGCAGGGTGTATGTAACGGGGCAGGGTGTGTAACGGGGAGGGTGTGTGGGGCGGGGCGTGTAACGGGGCGGGGCGTGTAACGGGGCGGGTGTGTGTAACGGCGGGTGTATGTAATGGGGCGGGGCGTGTAACGGGGTGGGGCGTGTAACGGGGCGGGGGTGTGTAACGGCGGGTGTATGTAACGGGGCGGGGCGTGTAACGGGGCGGGGTGTGTAACGGGGCAGGGTGTATGTAACGGGGCAGGGTGTGTAACGGGGAGGGTGTGTGGGGCGGGGTGTGTAACGGGGTGGGGTGTGTAACGGGGCGGGTGTGTGTAATGGGGTGGGGCGTGTAACGGGGCGGGTGTGTGTAATGGGGTGGGGCGTGTAACGGGGCGGGTGTGTGTAATGGGGTGGGGCGTGTAACGGGGCGGGTGTGTGTAATGGGGTGGGGCGTGTAACGGGGCGGGTGTGTGTAACGGGGTGGGGCGTGTAATGGTCGGGGCATATGACAGTTTAGTGTTTATGTTACTGGACTAATAATCCAGAGAACATGAGATCAAATCACACCATGGCAGTTTGAGAATTTGAATTCAGAGTAAATAAAAAGCTGGTATCAGTAAAAGTGACCATGAAGCTGTCGGAGTGTCCTAAAAACCCAACTGCTCACTATGGTGCTTCAGGGATGGAAATCTGCCGTCCTTGCCCGGTCCGGCCGATATGTAACCCCAGTCCTATACCAGCATGGTTGATTCTTAACTGCCCTCTGAAGTGGCCTAGCGAGGCCCCTCAGTTGTATTAAAAGTGCTGCAATTAACAGCGCTGTGGGAGCACCTTCACCACACGACCTTCAGCGGTTCATGAAGGCGGCTCACCACCACCTTCGCAAGGGGCAACGAGGGGTGGGCAATAAATGCCGGGCTTGTCAGCGACGCCCACATCCCGAGATGATCAAGGGATATGGGGAGAAGGCAGGGACAGGGTACTGAATTTGGATGATCAGCCACGATCTCATTAAATGGCGGAGCAGGCTCGAGGGGCCGAATGGCCTACTCCTGCTCCTATCTCCTATATTTCTATAAGAATGGACAAAAATGTAAAAAAAACAATTGAGAGGCTGTAAATGATAGGCTGCCATTCTCTAAACATAACCAATTGATCTTGCTATTGCAACTAGAGAGTTATGGTTACACTATTTATCTTCCTTATGTTATTAGCCAGTATAAGCACATTCAAATCCTGTGGAAAATTCATTATACGCTTAGAAGGATCTGGCTCCTCGTACGAGCTACATCTCCCGACTTCCAAGAACAGCGTGAGTGAGGCTGTATTTATCTAACGAGGCCTCAGGAACCCGAGCCTATGGAGGTTTCCGTGTAACCGATAGTGGGGGTGCGGACTTTAAAGGTACCACTCTTTAGGAAGGGCGTGAAGGCTTTGGAGAGGGGTACAGAAGAGATTTACTAGAATGGTTCCAGGGATGAGGGACTACAGTTACGTGGATAGACTGGAGAAGCTGGGGATGATCCTCCCCCCCGCCCCCCCCCTCATCGCTTCCTCAAAACCTGAAATAAATAAATATTCCCCTTTAAAGGCAAGCGGCTGCTCTTTAAGAGCTACTGGCATGGCCAGATTCATAAATTGCAGCTAAACACATCACCAGTCTGACTTCCTATGGGTGTTTTTCTATGCACAGGGTAACTATTCCATTGAAACTATAGCAGTTACGTGGCTAGACTGGAGAAGCTGGGATTGTTCTCCTTGGAGCAGAGAAGGTTAAGAGAAGATTTGATAGAGGTGTTCAAAATCATGAAGGGTTTTGATAGAGTAAATAAAGAGAAACTGTTTCCAGTGGCAGGAGGGTCGGTAACCAGAGGACACAGATTGAAGGAAATTGGCAAAAGATCCAAAGGCGACATGAGGAAACATTTTTTTATGCAGCGAGTTGTTGTGATCTGGAATGCGCTGCCTGAAAGGGCGGTGGAAGCAGGTTCAATAGTAACCTTCAAAAGAGAATTGGATAAATACTTGAAGGGGAAAAATTTGCAGAACTACGAGGAAAGAGCGGTGGGCTGGGATTAATTGGATAGCCCCACTAAAGAGCCAGCACTGGCACGATTAGCCGGCAAAATGTTCCCTTTCAAGTATTTATCCAATTCCCCCTTTGAAAGTTACTATTGAATCTGCTCCCACCGCCCTTTCAGGCAGCGCGTTCCAGATCACAACAACTCGCTGCGTAAAAAAATTCTCCTCATCTCCTCCCCACCGGTTCTTCTTGCATGTGTTCTCTGGTTATTGCCAGTGGAAACAGTTTCTCCCTGTCTACTCTTATCAAAACCTCGCCTAATTTTGAACGCCTCTATTAAATCTCCCCTTAACCTGCTCTGCTCTAAAGGAGAACAATCCCATAACTGAAGACCCCCATCCCTGGTGCCATTCTGGTCAATCTCCTCTGCGCCCTCTCCAGAGCCTTGACATTCTTCCGAAAATATTTAGCCATTTTCTCCAGGCCTTTGAATCCAATACTGAGCTCCTGAAAATGGGGCTTTGGGGGTTTGAATGTACTCCCAGTTACAGAAACCAAGGACCTGAGAAACTTTCAACCCTTCGATGTTTTTGTAGGCAGGAAATCCGATTCTACATCTTCAGGCAGAACTGTAGAAAGTGTAGTGTGGATAAGGACAATGTTCTGGCGCAATGCACTCTCAATGTCCATCCCCAGGAGAGGATATCAAATTTAGGTGAAGTGGTTTTGCTACTAACAACTCACTAAATATTTGGACAAGGATCCTCCGCTGTGATTATTCACTCAACAGAAGTGCTGCTTTCTTTAACGTTTGTTCATTAAAATGTAATTTTAAATTTGGATCCTTAACATAGGAATTGTTCAGTGTAAATACTGAACATTGAAACGCTCAGTTGAAGCCAACTCTCATCATAGGCCCTGCCAAAAACATCAGGTGACCATTTATTAAGTCCTTGCAAGATATTTTTTTGGGGAGGATTTTAAGATACATTTACTTCTTCCAATTTCCTCCTTCCTAGTCAAGGGCACTGAGATATTCTGGGCCTGAGCTTCACATACAACTGTCCTCCTTTGAGAAGCTGGGTTATTTCCCTAAGTTGAGAAACCCGGCTGAAGGGTCAGGGGCCGTGAAAAACTTTTTTGAGATGTCCTAAGTTGTGAAAGGTGCTATATAAATGCAAGTCCTTTCCTTCTCTCCTTCCTTTCAATTGCCTTCCATATACTTACCATCGCCGAGCAACTCTGGGTGCCCATTTCACATGGGCCTGACTGCGAATGGGCGTCATGCAATCGCCTGCCTCCAAATTAACATTGAGCTGAACCCCAACGCGTGCAGTTGCCACCCCACAGGGGTGACACAAAGCAGGCGGAGATCCAGTGTCATGGGAGTCCGCTTACCTTTCCAATCTCTGCTCATAAATCATGAGTCTGGATTGGATAATACAAACATAGAAACATAGAAGATAGGAGCAGGAGTAGGCCATTCGGCCCCTCGAGCCTGCTCCACCATTTAATGAGATCATAGAAACATAGAAACATAGAGATAGGAACAGGAGTAGGCCATTCGGCCCTTCGAGCCTGCTCCGCCATTCAATGAGATCATGGCTGATCTTCGTCTGAGATCATAGCTGATCTTACCAGTTCAGTACCCCGTCCCCGCCTTTTCTCCGTAACCCTTAATCCCCTTAGCCTTCAGAAATATATCCAATTCTCTCTTGAAAATATTTATTGAATTAGCCTTCACAGCCCTCTGTGGCAGGGAATTCCACAGGCTCACCACTCTTTGAGTGAAGAAATTCTTCCTCATCTCTGTTTTAAATGATTTGCCCGCTATTTTTAGACTGTGGCCCCTGGTTCTGTGCTCCCCGGCCATTGGAAACATTCTCTCTGAATTCAGCCTGTCCAGGCCTGCCATAATTTTATATGTTTCGATGAGATCCCCTCTCAATCTTCTAAACTCCAGTGAGTACAAGCCCAAACTATTCAATCTCTCCTCGTAGGTCATTCCCGCCATTCCAGGTATCAGCCTGGTGAATCGCCGCTGCACTCTTTCCATGGCAAGAACATCCTTCCGCAGATGGGTCGACCAAAACTGTACACAATACTCCAGATGCGGTCTCACCAGCACCTTGTACAGCTGTAGTAAGGTATCCCTATTCCTATACTCGAACCCCCTTGATATGAAGGCCAACATACCATTTGCCTTCTTAATCGCCTGTTGCACCTGCATGCTCTCCTTCAGTGACTGGTGCACAAGAACACCCAGGTCCCTCTGCACTTCCCCATCTCCCAATCTATTGCCATTTAGATAATAATCCACCCTCCTGTTTTTACCCCCAAAGTGGATAACCTCGCATTTATCATGGCTGATCATCCAAATTCAGTACCCTGTCCCTGCCTTCTCCCCATATCCCTTGATCCCTTTAGCCTTAAGAAATATATCTAACTCCTTCTTGAAAATATTTAATGAATTGGCCTCAACTGCCTTCTGTGGTAGAGAATTCCACAGGTTCACCACTCTCTGGGTGAAGAAATTCCTCCTCATCTCAGTTCTAAATGGCTTACCCCTTATCCTTAGACTGTGACCCCTGGTTCTGGACTCCCCCGCCTAGGTTATTGCTTGCTCATGGGGTCGGGGGGTGGGGGTGGGGGCAAGACTATGGCACAAGAGAGGAAAGTCCGGAAAAGTAATGACCACAGCAGAGCAATAAAATGGGAATTCAAGAGAAACTTCTTTGAGAAGTGGTGAGAATGTGGAACTCGCTACCACAGGGAGTGGTTGAGGCGAATAATATGGACGCCTTTAAGGGGAAGCTAGATAAATACATGAGGGAGAAAGGAATAGAAGGATATGTTGATGGGGTGAGATGAAGTGGAGGAGGCTCGTGTGGAGCATAAACACCAGCATGGACCAGTTGGGTCGAATGGCCTGATTCTGTGCTGCAAATTCTATGTAAAATGGGGAAATCATTCCAACACCATTCGACTCTGAGGGCGTTTTACAGGTGCAGACAATCGCATCCTCACCTGATTTACACACAAGTACTTCCTAGCAGGAATCTCTGTATAATGATCAGGAATCCAGCTGATGTTTGGCCTTCTGTAGCTCAGGGCTATTGAAGACCATTGTAGTGTCTGTTCAGCCACCCAGACTAAGATCAAGTAACTCAGTGCACTCTTGGGATCAAGTCCAGGACCTTCCTGGCCTGTATAGCTCAGTTCCGTTCGAGATACAAGAAAGAAAAAAAGAGGACTTGAGTTCCACATTTTACATAGAATGTATAGCACAGAAACAGGTCTTTTACAACCTCAGAGTAAAGCCCTGGCTCAGTGGGTCACACTTGTTGCCTTCTGAGTCAGAAGGTTGTGGGTTCAAGTCCCACTCCAAGAAACTTGAGCACAAAAATCTAGGCTGACACTCCCAGTGCAGTGCTGAGGGAGTGCTGCACTGCCACCAATGCTGTCTTTCGGATGAAATGTTAAACCGAGGCCCCATCTGCTCTCTCAGGTGGATGTAAAAGATCCCACGGCACTATTTTGAAGAAGAACAGGCAAGTTCTCCCCGGTGTCCTGGTCAATATTTATCCCTCAATCAACATCGCTAAAACAGATTATCTGGCCATTATCACATTGCTGTTTGTGGGAGCTTGCTGTGTGCAAATTTGTTGCCGCGTTTCCTACATTACAACAGCGACCACACTTCAAAAGCATTTCATTGGCTGTAAAGCGCGTTGGGACGTCCTGAGGTCGTGAAAGTCTTTCTTTCTTTCAGGATGTCCCAAAGCGCGTTACAACCAATGAAGTGCTTTCGAAGTGCAGTCACTGCTTTAATGAGGGAAAGGCGGCAGCCAATTTGTTCACAGCAAGCTCCCGCAAACAGCAATGAGATGAGGACTGGATCATCTGTTTTAGTGATGTTGATTGATGGGTAAATATTGGACACCGGGGAAAGCTGCCCTGCTCTTCTTTGAAATAGTGCCTTGGGATCTTTTGTGTCCACCTGAGAGAGCAGATGGGTCCTCAGATTAACGTCTGATCTGAAAGACGGCACCTCCGACAGTGCAGCACTCCCTCAGCACTGCACTGGGAGTGTCAGCCTGGATTACTGCAGATGATACTAAGATGGGAGGGAAAGTAGTGAGTGAGGAGGACATAAAAAAACCTGCAAGGGGACATCGACAGGCTAAGTAAGTGGGCAGAGATTTGGCAGATGGAATACAATACTGGAAAGTGTGAGGTTATGCACTTTGGCAGGAAAAATCGTAGAGCAAGTTATTATCTTAATGGCAAGAAACTGGAAAGTACTGAAGTACAAAGGGATCTGGGGGTCCTGGTGCACGAAACTCAAAAGGTTAGTACGCAGGTGCAGCAAATGATTAAGAAAGCCAATGGAATGTTGGCTTTCATTGCTAGGGGGATAGAATATAAAAATAGGGAGGTATTGCTTCAGTTGTACAAGGTATTGGTGAGGCCGCACCTGGAATACTGCGTACAGTTTTGGTGTCCATACTTAAGAAAGGACATACTTGCTCTCGAGTCAGTACAAAGAAGGTTCACTCGGTTAATCCCGGGGATGAGGGGATGGACATATGAGGAGAGGTTGAGTAGATTGGGACTCTACTCATTGGAGTTCAGAAGAATGAGAGGCGATCTTATTGAAACATATAAGATTGTGAAGGGGTCAGATCGGGTGGATGCGGGGAAGATGTTCCCGATGATGGGTGAAACTAGAACTAGGGGGCATAGTCTTAGAATAAGGGGCTGCTCTTTCAAAACTGAGATGAGGAGGAACTACTTCATTCAGAGGGTGGTAGGTCCATGGAATATGCTGCCCCAAAAAGCTGTAGAAGCTACATCATTACATAAATTTAAAACAGAAATAGACAGTTTCCTAGAAGTAAAGGGAATTAAGGGTTACGGGGAGCGGGCAGGAATTTGGACATGAGTCTAGGTTCGGATCGGTCATGGCCCTGTGGGTAGCGGAGCGGGCCCAGGGGCCGTGTAGCCTGATCCTGCTCCTATTTCGTGTGTCTAATTCTGTTAGATTCAGGAAATGGTTCTGTGATAGTGGATTGACGGTTAGGATCAGATCAGCCATGATCTTATTGAATGGCGGAGCAGGCTCGAGGGGCCGATTGGCCTACTCCTGCTCCTATTTCTTATGTTCTTATTACGTGCTCAAGTCTCTGCAGCGGGACTATGAACCCGCAACCATCAGACTCAGAGGCGAGAGTGCTAGCGACTGTGCCATGGCTGATATCAATACAAGATACTTCCTTCCTAGCCCCAACTTGGTTGTCTACGGCCTGTGCCATGAACTTGACCATCTTGGCCCCAGGCCTTTGTCAATGGTGTTCTGAGACTGGTTACCAGGGGGCGCAAGAGAGCAAGGCACCATGACTGTTCCTTCGATTTTTCACTCCCGCCCTGTGCGAAAGTGCCTGCCTCCACTCAGTATGAAGGAGCGCAAGTGTGAACCAATGTCCCATCACTCAGTGACGCGCTGTATTTTTAAAAGCTAAAAATTAAAAGCAAAGAAACCACCTCAGGAGGAGCAGAGGCAAGTTGAAAAATTTAAATTAGAGAGTAATACTGCATCAAATTTCTGACAGAATATTAATATCAAACACTCGCACAATTCCTCAGAGAAAACCATATGCAACTGGCCAATATAATAATTATTATTGGTTCCACATTAGGGTCCCCGAGAGAAAAATGGTTGGCAAGCATTGTCAAATAACAGTGGTTGACGTGGGATTTGAGTTTCTAGTAATTGGAATCTACTGGGTACAGGGTGAGAATGAGGAAACTTTGGAGTCAGGTTCTAGTTGAGATTTGTTCTGTTTTGAAGTGGTTTAATTGATTTCAAGACTAAAATTGCACGGTGTATCTATCTTGTTATCAATATGTGTATCAATGTGCCTCACTTGGTAGTGCCCTTGCTGTTGGGTAAAACAGGCCATTCAGTCCATGCCGGTGTTTATGCTCCACACGAGCCTCCTCCCACCCCTCTTCATCTCACCCCATCAGCATATCCTTCTATTCCTTGCTGCCTCATGTGTTTATCTGGCTTCCCCTTGAATGAAGTTAGGACAAGTTGGGATGGGTGTTATCGATCTCGTTGGCATTGCTTGAGAAAGAGCAGGGAGGTCTTTGAGTGCCCGGGCCAACATTGCTCCCTCCACCAACGCCACTAAAAACAGGTTATCTGCTCAGTCGCTTCATCGCTGTTTGTGGGGCACTGCTGGCACAGAATGGCTGCCTCATTTGACTCCATAACAACAGCCACTGCACTTGAAAAGTAATTAATTGTGCAAAGTCCTTCAAAGTGTCCTGATGACATGTTATGGTGCCATATTCATTCAGATATTGAGAACGTTGTTTGAAGGACCAAGGCCCGTAGTGTAGGATGAGTAGAAGATGATATAAATCAAGGTATTGCTGAGCCCAAGCTTGGTTTATGGGGTGTCTTTTGCTCTGTGGGGAAAAGTGCAATGAAAACGGAGTGCAAGTGAGCAAGAGGAGCAAAACCAATGGGAGCGGTTTCCTTCCATTGCTTGTTGAGGAAAAACTTTGTTTTAATGTCCCTTAAGGTTGGATAACTACAAAAGTGAGGAGTGGGCCTTTGGCGTAGCGGTAAGCATCCCCACTGCTGGGCCAGAAGGTGTAGGGTTTCGAACCGCGCTCCAGACAGTCCCGGCAAGTGGAGTCGGAACTCCGGCTCTAAATTCTGGGTTGACATCCAGTGGGATGCTTGCGTCCGTGGGTGTGGGTGGCCCCCCCCCCCCTCGTATGGGTTGTGGGAGCCCGTAAAACCCTCCCGCCATAGGACTAACCACCCTAATGGCTGGTATGAAGATGGTTACGGTCACGGAAGGAGCGTTTAACGCGGCCAGAAATCCTTCCACTGCTTCATACTGTTCCCCAAAGGGAACAGTGTGTAGACACGATAAGAAGAAGAACTACAAAAGTTGAGTTCATTGGTTGCCATGAGTTACTTTTACTAAAGAAGAGGAAAATGTCCAGGTTTAAACACTGGGAGATTTAGGTAAAGTGGGAACATCCACCTGACTCAAGCTTGCAGCCCTGCCCCAATCTAACCCAAACCAGCAGCCTTGCCCCAACCCAACTGTCACCAGCAGCTCTGCCCCAACCCAACCCAGCAGCCCTGCCCCAATCTAACCCAAACCAGCAGCCTTGCCCCAACCCAACTGTCACCAGCAGCTCTGCCCCAACCCAACCCAACCCAACCCAGCAGCCCTGCCCCAACCCAACCCAAACCAGCAACCCTGCCCCAACCCAACCCAAACCAGCAGCCCTGCCCCAACCCAACTGTCACCAGCAGCTCTGCCCCAACCCAACCCAAACCAGCAGCCCTGCCCCAACCCAACCCAAACCAGCAGCCCTGCCCCAACCCAAACCAGCAGCCCTGTCCCAACCCAACCCAAACCAGCAGCCCTGTCCCAACCCAACTGTCACCAGCAGCCCTGTCCCAACCCAACCCAAACCAGCAGCCCTGTCCAACCCAAAACAGCAGCCCAACCCAAACCAGCAGCCCTGCCCCAATCCAACCCAAACCAGCAGCCCAATCCAACCCAAACCAGCAGCCCTGCCCCAATCCAACCCAAACCAGCAGCCCTGTCCCAACCCAACTGTCACCAGATCTGCCCCAAACCAACCCAGCAGCCCTGCCCCAACCTAACCCAAACCAGCAGCCCTGCCCCAACCCAACCCAAACCAGCAGCCCAACCCAACCCAAACCAGCAGCCCTCTCCCAACCCAAATGTCACCAGCAGACCCCTACCCAACCCTCACCAGCAGCCCTGACTCATTTCTGCTGGTAGCTCCACTCAACTTAACTCTCACTGTGAAGGAATAGCCATGATTCAGAGAAATACACGATACTATGAACAGAATTCTGATATTATTAATACAGAATATACTGGGTTTAAAAATCTAAAGCCTCAAAGACACAAGTCTCAGCAAACAGGCTACAAACAGAAATACAGGCTTCTGAGAAAAGATCAGTTGATAACAAAGTTGTAAATAAGCTTTGAAATGGGAATTAGTTAAATATCCTAAAACAATGAAAGATTGAAGCAAATCATTGGTGGTTCCGAAAGGTCTATGGTTTGCAACGAATACAATGAGAGACCCAGTTTAAAGTGTTAAGAACTAACACGTAAAACAGAAATACAAACATTAAAAGAGGCATGTGCCTTTGAAACATGACATCAAGTAAAGAAACCTGCTGGTCAAATAGTTTTATGTTAAACTTGGATGACAGGAAACACGATTAAATATGCAACCAATTGAGATAGCTAGGAAACAAGTAAACACACAGTTAAAGTGGTTTTGATTTACATATTGTAAATATAATACCAACAAGAAGGCTTTGAAAATCTTCTTCTCTTCTTAGGCAGTCCCTCGGAACCGAGGATGACTTGCTTCCACATTAAAAATGAGTTCTCAGGTGACTGAGTCCAATGTGGGACCTACAGTCTCTGTCACAGGTGGGGCAGACGGTGGTTGAAGGGGCGGGTGGGTGTTGGGTGCTTGAGTTGGCGTGCGCTCCTTGCACAGCCTGCGCTTGCTCCCGGCGAAGAGACTCGAGGTGGACAGGTTGGGTGATTGGGCAGAAACATGGCAAATGCACTATAATGTGGATAAATGTGAGGTTATCCACTTTGGTGGCAAAAACAGGAAGGTAGATTATTATTTGAATGGCAATAGATTGGGAGAAGGGGAAGTGCAAAGAGACCTGGGTGTTCTTGTGCACCAGTCGCTGAAGGTAAGCATGCAGGTGCAGCAGGCGTTTAAGAAGGCAAATGGTATGTTGGCCTTCATAGCGAGAGGGTTTGAGTACAAGAACAAGGATGTCTTGCTGCAGTTGTACAGGGCCTTGGTGAGACCGCATCTTGAGTATTGTGTGCAGTTTTGGTCACCTTACCTGAGGAAGGACGTTCTTGCCATGGAGGGAGTGCAGCGAAGATTCACCAGGCTGATACCTGGGATGGCAGGAATGACGTACGAGGAGAGATTGTGTCAATTGGGCTTATACTCACTGGAGTTTAGAAGATTGAGAGGGGACCTCATCGAAACCTATAAAATTCTGTCAGGTCTGGACAGACCCGATGCAGAAAGGATGTTTCTGATGGCCGGGGAGTCCAGAACCAGGGGTCATAGTCTAAGGATAAGGGGTAAGCCATTTAGGACTGAAATGAGGAGGAATTTCTTCACCCAGAGAGTGGTGAACCTGTGGAATTCTCTGCCACAGAGGGCGGTGGAGGCCAGTTCATTAAATATATTCAAGAAAGAGTTGGATATATTTAGAAACATAGAAGATAGGAGCAGGAGTAGGCCATTCGAGCCTGCTCCGCCATTCA
The DNA here is from genome assembly GCF_052327205.1 of Somniosus microcephalus. Lineage (NCBI taxonomy): Eukaryota > Metazoa > Chordata > Chondrichthyes > Squaliformes > Somniosidae > Somniosus > Somniosus microcephalus. The sequence goes on along the minus strand of NC_140994.1, from coordinate 12,232,672 downwards.
ACAAGATCATGGCTGATCATCCAAACCCTAGCACCCGGTCCCTACACTGACAGCCATCCCACCCAAGCCCTATCCCTGTAACCCCGTAACCCCACGTATTTAATCCCCCGTAACACTAAGGGCCAATTTTTATCATGGCCAATCAACCTAACCCGCACATCTTTGGACTGTGGGAGGAAACCGGAGCACCCGGAGGAAACCCACGCAAACACGGGGAGAATGTGCAAACTCCACACAGACAGTCACCCGAGGCCGGATTTGAACCCGGGTCCCTGGCGCTGTGAGGCAACAGTGCTAACCACTATGCCACCGTGCTGCCCTTGAGGCTAAAGGGATCAAGGGATATGGGGAGAAGGCAGGGACAGGGTACTGAATTTGGATGATCAGCCATGATCTCATTGAATGGCGGAGCAGGCTCGAAGGGCCGAATGGCCTACTCCTGCTCCTATCTTCTATGTTTCTATGTGTTCGGCGCCTTCACGGATGCTTCTCCTCCACTTTGTGCGGTCTTGGGCCAGGGATTCCCAGGTGTCAGTGGGGATGTTACACTTTTTCAAGGAGGCTTTGAGGGTGTCCTTGAAGCGTTTCCTCTGCCCACCTGGGGCTCTCTTGCCATGTCAGAGTTCCGAGTAGAGCGCTTGTTTTGGGAGTCTCATATCGGGCATGCGGACAATGTGACCCGTCCATCGGAGCTGATTGAGCGTGGTCAAAGCTTCGATGCTGGGGATGTTGGCCTGGAATATGACTTCAATAAAGACACCAAGCAATTGCATTGTGTTTGTATTAAACTTGGATCACCGCGGAGTCAGAATGTCTGGTAAAAACCAGTAAAGCCAATATTAAGAATTGAATAAAGAATCTTCGATAAGAATGACATCAAACAGAAACCATTGCTGTCATTGTTTTTATGATGGTTTTTGAAACACCGAAAGGTAGAGAAATAATTATGCAAGCAATAGTTGAATTGTGACAGTAAGATAGAAAGCATTTGAAAGAGGCATCAATAAAGACAATTAGCTGACATCAGCAGAGAACATCAAAGAAGAAACCACTGCAAAAAGGGTATAAAAATAAGACCTTTTTTAACAGAAGTCAGAACATGCTGAATGGGCAAAGCGTTTCTCAACTTTCCAGAGGCATCTCTGTAAGTCTTTAACTATGAGTCTCGGGAAATCAAAGTGATTGATTTTGGTGGATGTTCTGGATTTAGAAATAAGTAAGAAATAAGAAATGTAATGAAGTAAAGGTTTGAGAATAAGGATCTCTGAGAAATAAGAAATGTAAGCTAATTGTATTTTGAATTGTTAATGTTGCGACTGATTCAACAGATGTAAATAAAACAATATATTTTTAGAATTGTCTCAAAGAGTAATTCTGTATAGACCCGTGAACCCACAAATTCTGTACACTTTTTTGTAAGGAGTTGCAGAATTCTGGGGGGTATTCCGGACCTTCATAATATCCGGAAGGTTACAGTCTAGTTCAACTTATTAAAAGTGCTATCTGGAGGACGGTAACATCATCAGCCGTTCCGTTCCTTTAGGAAGAGATAGCCTGGACCTTTAGACCCATTTAAGCATCTTATGGAATTCGGCTATCTCTAACTTAAGTTGAAGGTGAACTTCTGGGGAATACGCCTGATCTGGGATAGCCCAAAAGGGCTAGGACTGTAATTATCCCTTCACCACTAGCATCTCATGCACGGAAATAAATGATCTTATAGCTTTCAGATCAACCACAAATTTCAGTATGTATTTCACTCATTTTTTCACATCTTTAATAGAAAGGCAGAACTTCATCGACCATCTATGCCCACTCCTTACCGTATTTAGTGCGGTGGAAATGTCAGTTCAGTTATTTGATTGTGCGAGGTGTCATCAGGAATCTGGTTGAGGCTGTTGGTTGGAGTCAGGTCTAAGCTGCCCCGGTGGGGTCTGAGTCAGGACTAGCACTGTCAGTTCACGGCTACCAGCCGGGGTTTGATCAGGGTGGTAAGTCGGCCAATGCTTGCTGCCATGTTGTGGATGTTTGCTGGCCGTGTGCCGCCTTCTCAAAGGAGCTCACCAACTATTTCAATCACACTATCGAACATGTCCTGGATCATTTTGACTGAAGCTTTTCACACTCCATGGCTGGATAGGGATGCCAACTCTGGTTGGATGTACTCCTGGAGATTTCATCACATGACATCCCCCCCCCCCCCCGCCGGCAACAGTCCCGCCATTGGTCACCCAACATGTCCATCCTTGCGGCCTTTCTCCTTCCCACGGCCAATTGGAAAGTGAACAGACTCTTTGTTACTCGATTGAATGATTCTTGACTGTCAGTCAAACAACCTTTTCGTTCCAATCTCCAACATTCTTCCAACTAAGCAACAAAAATGAGTTTTAATTTTTTTTTATTCGTTAACGGGATGTGGGCGTCGCTGGCAAGGTCAGCATTTATAGCCCATCCCTAATTGCCCTCGAGAAGGTGGTGGTGAGCCGCCGCCTTGAACCGCTGCAGGCCGTGTGATGAAGGTACTCCCACAGTGCTGCCAGGGAGAGAGTTCCAGGATTTTGACCCAGCAATGATGAAGGATCGGCCGATATATTTCCAAGACAGGATGATGTGTGACCTGGAGGGGAACTTGGAGGTGGTGGTGTTCCCCTGCACCAGCTGCCCTTGTCCTAGGTGGAAGAGGTCGCGGGTTTGGGAGGTGCTGCCGAAGAAGCCTTGGCGAGTTGCTGCAGTGCATCTTGTAGATGGTGCATCTCAATGCGTCTATCATTCTTCTCTCCCGGGTTTTTTTGCTCTCAGCAGAAGACGCCAGGCTGGCAACAGCACAGCTGGACGCAGCAAATATGTGTCACTGATGCCAATTGTAGTGCCTGAGAAGTGTGAAGGTGACATTACTCCAGATGTGTCCCAACCGGCTGGATTATTTTTGATAACGCTAATAGGTTTTGAACAGAAATGACAGAAACAAAATGACGCGCACTCGCCATTTTATTTTGTGTTTGATATTTTCCATGATGTAAAACCAATTACTCCTTTATTCATGAAAAGGGCAAAATAAACTGCCTAAAGGACTGTGGAGGAAAAATTCAGTTGTTTGCGCCTCCCGTTAGCACCTTAAGAGGGCGCCAATTGGGGCGCAAAGCAACTAGCACCCGGGCGCGGCGATGTTTGCGCCGCTCGTGAAATTAACTAGACATTTTGCGGCGGCGCTAAACACTACCGCCACGATCTCCTGCACCGGCAGATCGTGACGTCAGTCAAGCGCGCAACGCCCCATTAGCGCCCCGGACCGGATATTGAGTGGCGCCTCCTGCCTTACCGCCTGCCGCTAGCAACGACAGGTTGAGGGGAGCGTTTCGCAGTCAGAAAGGGACTGGGGGAGCGCTATTTAAAGGCGACCGCTTCCTGCCTTTTTTTGTCGGTGACATTTTTGCACCACGCATTCTGAGAGAGAGAGAGAGAGACTTCTGGAGAGATTCAACGCTGTGTGAAGGAGTTTTGAGTACTGAGCAGCACTTTGCAGGTTTATTTTGATTTGCCCTTCCTTGCTTCGCCAGCGCTCTGAGGTAGCGCCTCGCTCCTCGGCCTTTGCACCTTAAGACAGGTGTGAAGCGCCTGATTTAGCGCTCCAATCACCTCCGGGGGCGATAAAAGCCAAGTTTGCTGTCGGAGGCGATAATTAGCGCCAGGCGCTAAATTTTGCGCACGGCCGCTAATGGCGCCCCAAACGGGGCGACACTGAATTTTTCCCCCTGTAGGTTTTAGGAGGAAGTCTGAGGAAGTTAAGTAAAACACAGTAGTATTAAGAAACTGCATTGAAATCAAAATTTACTGCACTGTCTCTAGCTCATTCCCTCTCAGAATAATAACGTGCTGAAATCCCTTGTCTCCCTCAGTTTTCTCCTCAGATTTCTCAAAGCCAAGCTTGGCGTCAATGAACAACTTCTTAATTTACCCTGTACGCTCACACGCTCTGTGTGATGCCTTCCAGGATATGTACATTGGCCCTTCATCTAGATTTCTCAATATTTATTTTAGAAAAAGGTTATTACAATGCCCCTTTAATCCAGCCATGTGACCACAACCCCTTAAGTTGTTTAAGTTGCGAGGACTCGTATCTCGCACTCCTTGATGTCTGGCTCCATGTTTAAACATTTTCTACATTTAAAGCACTCCCTTGACATCCATTCACGGGCTGAAACATTTTTTTTTTCCCCCAAACCCGTTACTAATTTGGCAAAAGCTACAAGTTCCCCATACGGAACAGTCTGGTTCAAGTTTGCTGAAGTGCACGAGAACAGATTTATTTAAGAAAATGAACCGTTGAGGAAAATCCAAATCGCCCTGTATATAAATCAAAATATTTGTATATATTATATCAAACTATCTAGATTTGTGAACACTGGAGGGGGGGAGTCAGTCGATATTCATTAACCACACACACTTTCCCGCCATCCAGCCACGTCTCAGCCTCTGGAATTTTTTGAGGATGTAACTGGTAGAATGGATAAGGGAGAACCAGTGGATGTAGTGTATTTGGACTTTCAGAAGGCTTTCGATAAGGTCCCGCATAAGAGATTAGCGTGCAAAATTAAGGCACATGGGATTGGGGGCAAGGTACTGACTTGGATAGAGAACTGGTTGGCAGACAGGAAGCAAAGAGTTGGAATAAACGGGTCTTTTTCCGAGTGGCAGGCAGTGATTAGTGGGGTACCGCAGGGATCGGTCTTTGGACCCCAGCTATTCACAATATATATTAATGATCTAGACGAGGGAACTAGATGTAATATCTCCAAGTTTGCAGACGGCACAAAGCTGGGTGGGCGTGTGTGCTGTGAGGAGGATGTCGAGAAACTCCAGTATGATTTGGACAGGTTGGGTGATTGGGCCGAAGCATAGCAGATGCAATATAACGTGGATAAATGCAAGGTTATCCACTTTGGTATCAAAAACAGGAAGGCAGATTATTATCTGAATGGCAATAGATTGGGAGAAGGAGAAGTGCAATGAGACCTGGGTGTCCTTGTGCACCAGTCGCTGAAAGTAAGCATGCAGGTGCAACAGGCGGTTAAGAAGGCAAATGGTATGTTGGCCTTCGTAGCAAGAGGGTTTGAGTACAGGAATAAGGGTGTCTTGCTGCAGTTATACAGGACCTTGGTGAGACCACATCTTGAGTATTGTGTGCAGTTTTGGTCGCCTTATCTGAGGAAGGATGTTCTTGCCATGGAAGGAGTGCAGCGAAGATTCACCAGGCTGATACCTGGGATGGCAGGAATGACGTATGAGGAGAGATTAGGTCGATTGGGCTTATACCCGTTGGAGTTTAGAAGAATGAGAGAGGATCTCATTGAAACTTATAAAATTCTGACAGGACTGGATAGACTAGATGCAGGAAGGATGTTCCCGATGGTCGGGAGTCCAGAACCAGGGGTCACAGTCTAAGGATAAGGGGTAAGCCATTTAGGACAGAGATGAGGAGGAATTTCTTCACCCAGAGAGTGGTGAACCTGTGGAATTCTCTACCACAGAAGGCAGTAGAGGCCAATTCATTAAATATATTCAAGAAGGAGTTAGATATATTTCTTAAAGCTAAAGGGATCAAGGGATATGGGGAGAAAGCAGGGACAGGGTACTGAATTTGGATGATCAGCCATGATCTCATTGAATGGCAGAGCAGGCTCGAGGGGCCGAATGGCCTACTCCTGCTCCTATCTTCTATGTTTCTATGTTTCTTCTTCTAATGGCCCAGAATTGGCTGGAGTGGAACATCTTGCGACGTGCCCCATTAGTTAGATGTTTGTCTTCACCCTTCAGCGCCGTGAAAATGTTTTACGCCGAAACTTGCTGGAAGTGCGAGCTGAGTCACGGCGAGGGCAATGGGGCCATCCGGTATCTCGGGGAACAATGGGACCAACAGTCTAGCTCCTCAACCCATGAGAATTTTAAGGGTCGAGAAAGAAACTGGGGAACGGCGGAGAAAGAAATAAAGTGAATCAGAGTCAAATCAGGTACAGCGGGAGAAATAAAGAGAGGGAAAGAAAGATTGGATTAAGAGAAAGAAAAAAAGAAACAGAAAGGAAAAATAATTTTAAAAAATTAAAATTTTTAATTTAAATTCTCTAGCAACAATTTACTAGCTGCAGGAATGAGACTCCACAGTTTCAATTGTTCCCTTTCTGGGCCGGAGAGGTTGAGTGGCATTGCAGGAACATAAACCTCCTCATTAAAAGAGTCCTTACGCTGTTAAGTACCAGCCCTAACTTTCAGCAGCGAGTCTGACGGGCAATTAATGCGCAATTACAGCGACTTCATGAAACTCGCAGGGAGGCTGAGGACAAGCTGCCGTTTTCGCAAGGCTAACAGCGGAGCGGCGCAAATTGTCCGGCAGCTTGTGGCGATTCGAAACTCACAGGGCAGCTCTTCCTCACCACAAGTTGCTGGGCGATTTATACATTAATAACGGCGAGCGCCGTTAAACTCACTGCTATTTTGGCAGCAAAATCTGGGCCAAATTGTTCTTTTAATGTTACTGTGCCCCCCGCCCCCTCCTCCCTCCCCCCGCTCCCCTCCCCCCACCCCCACCCCCTCCCCACCCCAAGGTTGTCCAACTATTCCAATGATTTTGGCTCAACACTTTAATGTGTACAACCCGGCATGAAGAAAGAAAGAAAGATTTATATTTCTAGAGCGCCTTACACGACCTCAAGATGTCCAAAAGTGCTTTACAGCCAATGAAGTACTTTTGAAGTGTAGTCACTGTTGTAATGTAGGAAACACAGCAGCCAATTTGCACACAGCAAGCTCCCACAAACAGCAATGTGATAATGACCAGATAATCTGGGTTTTTGTGTGATTTTGTTTGAGGGATAAATATTGGTCCCAGGACACTGGGGAGAACTCCCCCTGCTCTTCTTCGAAATAGTGCCACGGGATCTTTTAGAGGCAGCTGAGAGAGCAGACGGGGCCTCGGTTTAACATCTCATCCAAAAGGTGACAGTGCAGCGCTCCCTCATTACTGGCCCCACCAGCCTAGGTTTCTGTGCTCAAGTCTCTGGAGTGGGTATTTTGAACCCACAACCTTCTGCCTGAGGGGCAATGAGTGCTGCCCACTGAGCCCCGGCTGACACCATCTGAAGCTGGTGAGCTTACCTTGGGGTTGGCACAATGGATTGAGCTGATTGGAAGTTCCTTGGCTGATTAAAAAGTAGAGCGACCGCAAGAGGACCCGTGTGTCGGTTAACAGTGTGGGTCTCGCACAACCTGAAGGCAGCTTAAGGGTTAAGGAGAGCAGCTGGTCTATGAGTGCTCAATGTTGGAGGATGGGGGTGGTGGGGAAGGATGGAGAGAGTGAAGGACCTGACAATGCATGTTGTATGCTGAAACAGTGCTACATCAGTTAGTCTGATTCAGCCATTGACTGCAGCGACTTTGAAGAGAGGGTCACTGGGAAGGTTCTGTCACTTGGAGGTTGTCAGTCCACCACAATCAGGCGACACATCAGCGAAAACCCCCGCGCGAGGTCAACAGGGACTAGACTTCCCATTTATGATGAGCTAAATCATGCAGCCATGACGTTTAAACAAAAAAATTCTCACGATCTTTCCCATTAGAAGTTAAACCGGATACAAGAAGGCACTTGTCACCCAGCAAGATATAGAGTTACACAGAGCCAGTGAGTTCTGATTGACAGCGTCCCCTCGCCCTGCACGCATGATTGACAGGCTACTGCTATTGACATTGGGAACGGACTGCGGCAGTATACTCCACATCAGCCTCGTTATCTGCAGATTGAGAATAACCCATGCCACAATTAGAGAGAGTTAATTAACTAAAAGAAAGATATGCATTTGTATAGCGCCTTTCACGACCACCGGACGTCCCAAAGCGCTTTACAGCCAATGAAGTACCTTTTGAAGTGTAGTCACTGTTGTAATGTAGGAAACGCGGCAGCCAATTTGCGCACAGCAAGCTCCCACAAACAACAATGTGCTAATGACCAGATCATCTGGTTTTTGTGATACTGATTGAGGGATAAATATTGGCCCAGGACACCAGGGAGAACTCCCCTGCTCTTCTTTGAAATAGTGGTCATGGGATCTTTTCTGTCCACCTGAGAGGGCGTTTAATGTCTCATCTGAAAGACGGCACCTCCGACAGTGCAGCACTCCCTCAGCACGGTAGTGTCAGCCTAGATTTCTGTGCTCAAGTCCCATGGAGTGGGACTATGAACCCACGACTGTCTAACTCAGAGGTGAGAGTTCCACCCACTGAGCCACAGCTGACACAACTGATTAAGATAACTTTCTGTAAACTGATGCACAGCCAGAGCCCTGGCCAGCACAGAGACAATCCAACCAGCAGCCTCTGTAGCTTTGTTTCAGCCCCGAACACTGTTCACTGAAGGCTGTGGGAAGAAAAGAGTCATTTCCACAAAGCACTGAGCTAACATCTCGGCTCTGAAACTCCGGTGCATTTCTGGGCACGGGGTGTGGGGGGGGGGCGGTCACAGGGTGCACTCCCTGCCCCTGAATGGTGAGGCCCGAGGCTCCCCAGGTATTGGGCCTCGGGCCTCGTTGCAATGGAGCTGGTGCAACATTGGAGCCGACCAGCGAACATAAGAACATAAGAATTAGGAGCAGGAGTCAGCCATTCGGTCCCTTGAGCCTGCTCTGCCATTCAACAAGATCATGGCTGATCTTCCACCTCAACTCCACTTTCCCACCCGACCCACATATCCCTCGATTCCCCTAGAGTCCTTTAATCTATTGATCTCTGTCTTGAATATACTCATGGTGTGGAGATGCCGGTGTTGGACTGAGGTGGACAAATGTAAGAAGTCACACAACACCAGGTTATAGTCCAACAGTTTTATTTGAAATCACAAGCTTTCGGAGCGCTGCTCCTTCGTCAGGTGAAGTAGAGCGATGCCTATAGACACAGATTATATAGTCAGAGAATAATGCCAGATGATTACAGGTAATCTTTCTAACTGCCATTTATCACACCTCGGCAGAGAGATAATCACAGCAATCAAAGGTGTGAATGGTGTCCAAACAGGTCAGTCAGGAAAACATTACATCAAAGAACAATGAGGTGGGGTCACAAGGGGTCAAATGTTGCAGATGCTGGGGTCTGTATGAAAAACAAAAAACAGACAAAAAACATTTTCTTTGCTGGAAATCACAGCAGGTCCGGCCGCACCTGTGTAGAGAGAACAAGCCAACGACGACTCGAGTCTGGATGACCCTACGTCAGGTGGGGTTACATGTAGCGTGACATGAACCCAAGATCCCGGTTGAGGCCGTCCTCATGAGTGCGGAACTTGGCTATCAGTTTCTGCTCTACGATTTTGCGTTGTGTGTCTCGAAGGCCGCCTTGGAGAATGCTTACCCGAAGATCGGAGGCTGAATGTCCTTGACTGCTGAAGTGTTCCCCGACTGGGAGGGAACACTCCTGCCTGGCGATTGTTGCACGGTGTCCGTTCATCCGTTGTCGCAGTGTCTGCATGGTCTCGCCGATGTACCATGCTCCGGGGCATCCTTTCCTGCAACGTATGAGGTAGATAACATTGGCCGAGTCACATGAGTATGTACCATGTACCTGGTGGGTGGTGTCCTCACGTGTGTTGATGATCTGGCATGTCTTGCAGAGGTTGCCGTGGCAGGGTTGTGTGGTGTCGTGGTCGCTGTTCTCCTGAAAGCTGGGTAATTTGCTGCGAACGATGGTCTGTTTGAGGTTAGGCGGCTGTTTGAAGGCGAGTAGTGGAGGCGTGGGGATGGCCTTAGTGAGGTGTTCGTCGTCATCGATGACATGTTGAAGGCTGCGAAGAACATGGCGTAGTTTCTCCGCTCTGGGGAAGTACTGGACGACGAAGGGTACTCTGTTGGTTGTGTCCCATGTTTGTCTTCTGAGGAGGTCTATGCAATTTTTTGCTGCGGCCCGTCGGAACTGTCGATTGACGAGTCGAGCATCATATCCTGTTCTTACGAGGGCGTCTTTCAGTGTCTGTAGGTGTCCATCACGTTCCTCCTCGTCTGAGCAGATGCTGTGTATTCGCAGGGCTTGTCCATAGGGGATGGCTTCTTTAACGTGGTTAGGGTGGAAGCTGGAGAAGTGGAGCATCCTGAGGTTGTCCGTGGGCTTGCGGCAGAGTGAAGTGCTGAGGTGTCCGTCTTTGATGGAGATTCGTGTGTCCAAGAATGAAACCGATTCTGAGGAGTAGTCCAAGGTGCGTTTGATGGTGGGATGGAACTTGTTGATGTTATTGTGTAGTCTTTTCAGTGATTCTTCACCGTGGGTCCATAGGAAGAAAATGTCGTCGATGTATCTGGTGTATAGCGTTGGTTGGAGGTCCTGTGCAGCGAAGAAGTCTTGCTCGAACTTGTGCATGAAGATGTTGGCATATTGGGGTGCGAATTTGGTCCCCATGGCTGTTCCGTGTGTTTGGGTAAAGAACTGGTTGTCGAAGGTGAAGACATTATGGTCAAGGATGAAGCAGAGGAGTTGTAGGTTGGCGTCTGGAGATTGGCTGCTGTTGGTGTTGAGTACTGAGGCTGTCACAGCGATGCAGTCATCGTGGGGGATACTGGTGTAGAGTGCCGAGACGTCCATCGTGGCGAGGAGTGTTCCTGGTTCAACTGGTCCGTGGGTGCTGAGTTTCTGTAAGAAGTCTGTAGTGTCACGACAGAAGCTGGGGGTTCCCTGTACGATGGGTTTCAGGATGCCCTCGACATATCCAGAGAGGTTCTCACACAGGGTTCTGTTGCCTGATATGATAAGACATCCGGGTGTGTTGGCTTTGTGTATCTTTGGGAGGCAGTAGAAGTCTCCCACATGGGGAGTACGTGGGATGAGGGCACGTAGGATGCTTTGAAGGTCTGGATCGAAGGTCTTGATCAGTTTGTTGAGTTGGCGGGTGTGATCTTTGGTCGGATCTGTGGGTAACGGTCTGTAGTGTTCCTGGTTGTCCAGTTGTTGGTATGCTTCTTTGCAATAGTCTGTTCTGTTCTGTATGACGATTGCTCCTCCTTTGTCTGCTGGTTTGATGACGATGTTGCGGTTGGTCTTGAGAGCGTGGATGGCATTGCGTTGTGCTCGGGTGACATTCTGGACTGTCTTGTGAGTGCGGCTGATGAATCTGGTGTTGATGCATCTCCTGACAGCTTCCCTCCCAGTCGGGGAACACTTCAGCAGTCAAGGACATTCAGCCTCCGATCTTCAAGTAAGCAATCTCCAAGGCGGCCTTCGAGACACACGACAACGCAAATTCGTAGGGCAGAAACTGATAGCCAAGTTCCGCACTCATGAGGACGGCCTCAACCGGGATCTTGGGTTCATGTCACACTACATGTAACCCCACCTGACGTAGGGTCATCCAGACTCGAGTCGTCGTTGGCTTGTTCTCTCTACACAGATGCGGCCGGACCTGCTGTGATTTCCAGCAAAGAAAATGTTTTTTGTCTGTTTTTTGTTTTTCATACAGACCCCAGCATCTGCAACATTTGACCCCTTGTGACCCCACCTCATTGTTCTTTGATGTAATGTTTTCCTGGCTGACCTGTTTGGACACCATTCACACCTTTTGATTGCTGTGATTATCTCTCTGCCGAGGTGTGATAAATGGCAGTTAGAAAGATTACCTGTAATCATCTGGCATTATTCTCTGACTATATAAGTTGTGTCTATAGGCATCTCTCCACTTCACCTGACGAAGGAGCAGCGCTCCGAAAGCTTGTGATTTCAAATAAAACTGTTGGACTATAACCTGGTGTTGTGTGACTTCTTACATTTGAATATACTCAACGACTGAGCATCCATAGCCCACTGGGGTAGAGAATTCCAAAGATACACCACCCGCTGAGTGAAGAAATTCCTCCTCATCTCAGTCCTAAATGGCCGACCCCTTATCCTGAGACTGTGACCCCCATAGTTCGAGACTGTCCAGCCAGGGGGAAACAGCCTCTCAGCATCCACTGATATAGAGAACAGAAGAGTTGTGCAATATCCACGTGGAAAATATTCAGCGTCTGGCTCGGCCAGAAAGGCCCACCCGCAGCGAGCCACGCGGCCCAGCCTGCTCGACCAGCATGTTTTCTTCTGTGGCGCTCGCAATAATTGAGACGGCTTATTACGCTCGAGGGAGCATGAGTAGGAATTAAGGCTGACAGCATTCGGCCGGCTCGAGAATAATTGCAAGTCGAACTGAACAGCTTTGCGGAACAATGAACGGATTAGCCTTTACAAAACAGGGACTGGAGCTGCTAATTTGCTCCGCAGAGCGTGGCAGGAGCAGGAAATGCCGATTCATTTAAAATTGGGAGGCTCTGGCGCTGACGGATGTGGGGGTCAATCGCGGCAGGAGGTTGCCCCCTACGGGCCGATGTCCCAAGTACACGTGGCCACTGGGAAGCCTCGCCCATTGGCTGTGCATATGAGGAAGCAGGCGCGCGCTGTCCCAAACTCCACATTGGAAACATGCGGCCAAAAAAACAGCCTATTCATTTTGGCATCAAACGCTCAGGGCAGGTACAGCACGGGTTAGATACAGAGTAAAGCTCCCTCTACACTGTCCCATCAAACACTCCCAGGGCAGGTACAGCACGGGTTAGATACAGAGTAAAGCTCCCTCTACACTGTCCCATCAAACACTCCCAGGGCAGGTACAGCACAGGTTAGATACAGAGTAATGCTCCCTCTACACTGTCCCATCAAACACTCCCAGGGCAGGTACAGCATGGGTTAGATACAGAGTAAAGCTCCCTCTACACTGTCCCCATCAAACACTCCCAGGGCAGGTACAGCACGGGTTAGATACAGAGTAAAGCTCCCTCTACACTGTCCCATCAAACACCCCATGGGCAGGTACAGCATGGGTTAGATACAGAGTAAAGCTCCCTCTACACTGTCCCCATCAAACACTCCCAGGGCAGGTACAGCACGGGCTAGATACAGAGAAAAGCTCCCTCTACACTGTCCCCATCAAACACTCCCAGGGCAGGTACAGCACGGGTTAGATACAGAGTAAAGCTCCCTCTACACTGTCCCATTAAACACTCCCAGGGCAGGTACAGCACGGGTTAGATACAGAGTAATGCTCCCTCTACACTGTCCCATCAAACACTCCCAGGGCAGGTACAGCACGGGTTAGATACAGAGTAAAGCTCCCTCTACACTGCCCCATCAAACACTCCCAGGGCAGGTACAGCACGGGTTAGATACAGAGTAATGCTCCCTCTACGCTGTCCCATCAAACACTCCCAGGGCAGGTACAGCACGGGTTAGATACAGAGGAAAGCTCCCTCTACACTGTCCCATTAAACACTCCCAGGGCAGGTACAGCACGGGTTAGATACAGAGTAATGCTCCCTCTACGCTGTCCCATCAAACAGTCCCAGGGCAGGTACAGCACGGGGTTAGATACAGAGCAAAGCTCCCTCTACACTGTCCCATCAAACACTCCCAGGGCAGGTACAGCACGGGTTAGATACAGAGTAATGCTCCCTCTACGCTGTCCCATCAAACACTCCCAGGGCAGGTACAGCACGGGTTAGATACAGAGTAAAGCTCCCTCTACACTGTCCCATCAAACACTCCCAGGGCAGGTACAGCACGGGGTTAGATACAGAGTAAAGCTCCCTCTACACTGTCCCATCAAACACTCCCAGGTAACCTATACCACCATTTTAATAGAAACATAGAAACATAGAAGATAGGAGCAGGAGTCGGCCATTCAGCCCTTCGAGCCTGCTCCGCCATTCAATGAGATCATGGCTGATCATCCAAATTCAGTACCCTGTCCCTGCCTTCTCCCCATATCCCTTGATCCCTTTAGCCTTAAGAAATATATCCAACTCCTTCTTGAATATATTTAATGAACTGGCCTCCACCGCCCTCTGTGGCAGAGAATTCCACAGGTTCACCACTCTCTGGGTGAAGAAATTCCTCCTCATTTCAGTCCTAAATGGCTTACCCCTTATCCTTAGACTATGACCCCTGGCTCTGGACTCCCCGGCCATCGGAAACATACTTCCTGCATCTAGTCTGTCCAGGCCTGACAGAATTTTATAGGTTTCGATGAGATCCTCTCTCAATCTTCTAAACTACAGTGAGTAGAAGCCCAATCGACACAATCTCTCCTCATACGTCATTCCTGCCATCCCAGGTATCAGCCTGGTAAATCTTCGCTGCACTCCTTCCATGGCAAGAACATCCTTCCTCAGATAAGGCGACCAAAACTGCACACAATACTCAAGGTGTGGTCTCACCAAGGCCCTGTACAACTGCAGCAAGACATCCTTGTTCCTGTACTCGAACCCTCTTGCTACGAAGGCCAACATACCATTTGCCTACTTAACCGCCTGCTGCACCTTCAGCAACTGGTGCACAAGAACACCCAGGTCTCTGCACTTCCCCTTCTCCCAATCTATTGCCATTCAAATAATCTGCCTTCCTGTTTTTGCTACCAAAGTGGATAACCTCACATTTATCCACATTATAGTGCATTTGCCATGTTTCTGCCCAATCACCCAACCTGTCCAAATTGTACTGGAGTTTCACGACATCCTCCTCACAGCATACCCTCCCACCCAGCTTTGTGTCATCTGCAAATTTGGAGATGTTACATCCAATTCCCTCGTCCAGATCATTAATATATATTGTGAGCAGCTGGGGTCCTAGGACCGATCCTTGCGGTACCCCACTAGTCACTGCCTGCCACTCGGAAAACGACCCGTTTATTCCAACTCTCTGCTTTCTATCTGTAAAGTCTGTGGGTTGCGCAGTTAATAAATACACAGACTTCAGAAGTAACAAACAAACAGGTCTTTACTATTCGAAGGTCCGGGCGAATCTGCCCCAGAAATCCTGCTACAACACTTATATACTGGTGTGGTCACTATCGGTATTACAGTATACAGAAGCCAAACAAATAGTGCCACACCTAAAGTAGTTCTCTTAAAGGTGAATGGTTACATTCAATAGTTCCCTTAAAGGTAGACGGGTACATACACTACAATCCTCCCTTTTTAGCTTATTACTTACAGAGTCTCCGTTAAACATACATATCTTCAACTTCCTATAAACAAATTACAGATATAATCTCGGTGGAGTCAATGTCATATAAAACAATTTACAGATATAATCTCGGTGGGAACAGTTCACAGGTTCAGTCTCTGCGGAAACAGTTCATAGATTCAGTCTCTGATCTTGACTCGTTCCGAACAACATTTCTTTGGTGTAGCCGGTTCACCTGGCTAGCGTGACTCCTCCATAGCCTTTTTCTTGACGTAACAGCTTGAACTTTCGTCCTGTTGAACCAGCAGTGCGGACTTTTACAACCAACTGGCTGTCTTGACATTTTCCAGTTTTTCAACTAATTTAGCTCCTTTCGTAGTGTCCCGCCTGAGATGGTAGAAGTGCTAATATTTTAGACAGTTATTATCTTCTGCTTCTTCTTTTTCTTTTCTGCCTTTTTGAAACTCTCGGAGCTCCTTTCTCGGCTGCCAGCTGTAGTGCCACCAACTCTCTATGTTCCTTAGACCTTAAGTGCTTCCTCCGGATTTCAGCACTTTGGGAGTTTTCATCACAAGCTGGGCAGACCACATCCTCGTAATATTCAGTGTCACTCAACAGGTCATGGTAATATTCGGGTTTGTCCTGAGTTAGGCCAGCGAGAGAGCCTTCTTCTTCCTCCTCACCCGTCTGGACGTTAGCTGACGGTGGTTCCTTCCCTAGACATCTTTCTTGAAAAGACTTCTTCATGCATTCATATTCATCCCGCTCTTCCTGGGTTGTCTGCCATTCCTTCACTACTGACCTCATTTGTGAGTTCAATACCTTCCCTTCCACCGGGGATTGCGGTATCAGGCTATTTAATCCTTCTACTGAAGCAGCTGTTTCGACATTCTTCTGTTCACATTGACGTGATTCAACGAACTCTTCATAGAGTAAACTGTAACACAAAATCTGTGTTGCCACCTCAGTTATTTCCGTAACTTTTGGGAGCTCCGAATTCCTTCCCTTTGCAGATTGAAGCTCGTGTTCCCATTGTGGAGTCTTGTCTCTCAGCATGTGAAGGAGTTGGCTGACCGTTAACTCTTCCACGGGGACTCTGTGGATCAGAGTCTTCACCATTTCATCCACCTTACCCTCCAATGCTTTCACCTTCCTTTCCTCTTGTACTTTGGTTTCAAGCGCTCGAAGAAGTTGCGCCTTGATGCTCCCAAGCTCATGTTCAGAGCCCATTCTTACAGTCTCTGTGTTTCTTACAGTTTCCTTCCCTTCCACTGAAAGGATTCCCAGTTGACTCTGCTCTTCAAGTCGTTGAACCTCGGTCATTGCCGCCTCATATTTGTCTTGGGTTTCCTTCAATATTTTTATGAGTTCTTGGACATCTTGTCTTTCATGTTCTGCCATGTCTTTCACCTCTAAATTCTCATCTATGGATGGAACTTCTACCGATGAGTCTGTCTTGGCCTTGAGCTCATCAAGAATTTCCTGTAGCCTTTGGACTTCTTGCTCATGTTCAACTTTTAGTTGTTCATATGCTTCTACTGAAACTAGCTTTTCGGAGGTTGCCGAGTTAATCCCCTCCAGAATTGTAGCCTGGGCCTGTTCATACTGTTCTTTCAACTTCTCACACTCTGCTTGTAAGGAGTCGTAGAGAAGAACTGGAATAAAATCCCGGCTTCCTGAAGATTCCTCTTCATTTGCTTCTTACGCAATTTCCTGTTGGAGTTCAGCCAAGGCTGCTATGCTATCTGCCTCTTGAAGTCTCACTGCCATCAAATCTTCTTTATTCTTGCAGTCTATCTCAGTCATTTTCCGTTTATTTTCATTTAACTGAGTGATAAGCTCCTCTTGCAACATGGCCACATTATTCACATCAGGTAAAGAAGCGTTTCTCTTTTCCATGTCCCAGATTTTTTTCTGCATCTCTTTAAGTGCACACTGCGATTCAGCTTCTCTTAACCTTGCCTGCACTAGCTCCGTCTCCAATTGCAGAACAAAATCCTCAGTGTAGCGTGGTTTGCCTTTATGCTGTATCTCTAGATCATGCAAATATTCTAACTCCTGAACATCATAAGGGAGGTGTGATCGGTAATTGGTCACGATGGCTCTATGGTCGCTCTCTGCTTGAGCCAGCAGGTTCTGTTGTCTTTCCAGACTCTCCCATTCGGTGTCATAGAACTTTTTCATTGTTTTCATCTCTTGTACAAGACGGTAACTTAATTGTTCGAATTGTTGTCGTACTTTGAAATAACGTTGAGTTCGAGCTCGGTGTTCCTCCGTAATGCATATGTCTGTGACTTGAACAGACTCAGAATTCTCTGTCTTTATGCACGCCATCGTTTTTCCAACCTTAGTCAGTGAGTTCATGTTAACCTTGTTTTTCATACGTGGGCTGGATTTATCGTCTTCCGGCTCAGAGTCTGAGCTGCTTGTCTGCACCGAGTCCTCACTCGTCATTGCTTGTAGGTAGTGCCATTCCATGTCTATTTTCTTGATCCACTCCCATCCTAGAAGTGGTGGTCCTCCCTCATGTAGTACATACAAGTTCATTCTTGGGTGTTCTTTACCCCTATCTCTCACCTTGACTCTTATTTTTCCCATGGGGTATACTTTATGCCCCGTGTATGTCTGCAATACGAACTTGGTATATCTTAAGGGTATGTGTGAGAATAGCCGGTGGTAATCCCCTCGATTTATGACTGATACAGCTGATCCAGTGTCCAACTCCATTTTCACTTGGACTCCAGCTATTTTTAGCATGACCCAGATAGTTTGTAGGTCAGCTTCCTTACTCACATGATGGATACTCAGACTACCCAGCTCCTGGCCGTTTGGATTTGAGTCTGGATTCTGTTCGTCTGAACTCTGCTCAGCCCCCTTGTATACCTTGTTGTACTTTTCTTGTGATGGCTTCCTTTGGTTGTTGGTCTTCTTCCCTGACCGGCATACCTTAGCGATGTGACCCAGTTTGCCACATTTCCTACATTCTTGGTTCTTAAACCAGCATTGATTCTGGTCGTGTGTTGTCTTCCCACAACGATAGCATTTTGTTGTACTCGAGGTAATTTGGTCCACCCCGAGCGCCGCCGCCTTTAGTTGCATTTCCGCCGTTCCTTTCGCGGCGGCTTCGTGTGATGCGGCTATAAGGACAGCCCTGTCAAGTGTAAGGTCGTTCTCTTCAAGTAGGCGCTTTTGCGTCCCTTCCTTGGACAATCCGCCTACGAACTTGTCTCGCAGTGCCTCTGTCAGATTCCCTCCGAACTGGCAGTATTTCGCTAGCCTACGCAGTTCGACCAAGTATTCTGCGTTGTTTTCGTCTTTCCGTTGCGTTCTTGCATAGAATTTGAATCGTTCAGCCAACATCAACGGTGTGGGGTTCAAGTGGTCCTTCAGAACAACCACAATCTCTTCGAAAGACTGATCCGCCGGTTTAGCTGGTGCTAGTAAATCCTTCAAGAGCCCGTATGTCTTTGCGCCCATCGAGTTTAACAATGTTATCGCCTTGTCGTCTTCCTCTATTTTGTTGGCTTCACAATAGATCTCGATGCGTTCCACGTACGTGGCCCAGTCTTCTATCTCAGAATTAAAATCATTAATATTCCCTCGCTTAGGCATCTTTCTTCCCTTGGGAGCAGCACCAGTATTTCTTTAAGTATTCTTATTTATTTGTTTGTTTCTAAGATGGCGGTTTTCCCGCGAAATCGGCGGTTTCCCGCTCTTTCCTTCACTCCCCGCCCACTTCAATGGCGGTATGTCAATCAAGATGGCGGTTTTCCCGCGAAAATGGCGGTTTCCCGCTTCTGGCGTCTTCTCCGCCTAATGGCGGCTTCCCGCGTTTCTTCCCGGTGGAAGGGGTACGCTTCCCCCACAGCAGCCAAGTTCAGCCGCTGGCTGGCTACCGCACAGCTCCCCTTACTCGGCTATGTCTTTTCCTCCCGCCCGCACGGCTCTACCGGCGCTGGGTACACCCCGTTAACGGAGGACAGTTCAGCCGCTGGACTGGCTCTCGCGCAGTCTCTCTCTCCGTACCCAGCTCTGTCGCTCTCTCACCCGCACGTTCGATGCTACCGGCCCTGGGTACCCCGTTGGTGGAGAACAGCTCAGCCGCTGGACTGGCTCCTCGCAGTCTCTCTCTCTGCACCCAGCTCTCACCCACACGGTTCCCGTTCGCCTCCCCAGCCCTCTCGCAGACCGGTGTTTCCCTCCCCGGCTGCGGCTGGGTTTCTCTTCCCGCGCCTACTCGCAGGCTCAGCGCTTCGTGGCTGCGGTCGCTGCCTGGAGTTTTCCCCCCGATCGCGGTCCGGCTGTCACCCGACGCCGTTGGACCCGACTTTTGGCCGGCACAGCTCCCCCTCGACCGAGGTCGAGTGCTCTGCCCTTATCCTCCGGATACTTCTACACCTTCCCCTACTCACAGTCTCTTCGGCCGCCTTGTTTCTTGCTGGTCGGCTCACTCCACGCCGTGGCAGAAGGGTAGTCAGTGCCTGTTGCTGATACAGCTTTTGTTGTTAGTCTTCCTGCTTCCTGTTGTTGCAGCCTCGTGTTTTCTTTTGGTAGCACGACGAGGGCGGTTGTCTCTCTTCGACGCTCTTCGTTGCTTTTGGTAGTCTTGCCGCAGAGTACGATCGGACTCGTCGCCACTGTAAAGTCTGTGGGTTGTGCAGTTAATAAATACACAGACTTCAGAAGTAAAAAACAAACAGGTCTTTACTATTCGAAGGTCCGGGCGAATCTGCCCCAGAAATCCTGCTACAACACTTATATACTGGTGTGGTCACTATCGGTATTACAGTATACAGAAGCCAAACAAATAATGCCACACCTAAAGTAGTTCTCTTAAAGGTGAACGGTTACATGCAATAGTTCCCTTAAAGGTAGACGGGTACATACACTACACTATCCACCAACCAGTTCTCTATCCAAGTCAATACCTTGCCCCCAATCCCATGTGCCTTAATTTTGCACGCTAATCTCTTATGCGGGACCTTATCAAAAGCCTTCTGAAAATCCAAATACACCACATCCACTGGTTCTCCCTTATCTATTTTACCAGTTACATCCTCAAAAAATTCCAGTAGATTAGTCGAGCACGATTTACCTCTTGTAAATCCATGTTGACTTTGGAAGATGACCAGCAATGCATCTACTATTTCTAGGGCCACTTCCTTAAGTACCCTAGGATGTAGATTATCAGGCCCTGGGGATTTATCGGCCTTCAGTCCTAATAAATTTTCCTAACACCATTTCCCTACAAATACTGATTTCTTTCAGTTCCACCCTTTCATCAGGCCCTATGTTCCCCGGCGTCTCTGGGAGGTTATTTGTGTCCTCCTTTGTGAAGACAGAACCAAAATATGTATTTAGTTGGTCTGCCATTTCTTTGTTTCCCATTATAAATTCCCCTGATTCTGACTGTGATACGCTTATCAATTAATCCATAAAAAGCGATGAATTAGGATAGTAATGAAAAGGTTTTTATTAACTAAAGAACAGAGCATGCCTCTCGTGGACGACTGGTTCCAAGAAGGAAGTGGGTTGCCGAGCAGCCACCTTTATACCAGGTCATGTAGGCGGAGCCATGGGTGGAGCCAGCTGAGGCATGCATTGGTACACAGTGAGTAGCAAGAGGTAACAATGTGCAATAACGATAACAGTAGCGAACAACAATGAAAACGATAACAGTGGTTTACCACATTCACCCCTTGTTTAAAATTGAGTCCGGCGGGGTGAAGTGTACTAAAAGTTCGTGTAGGTAAGTCTATCAGGAGGCCTTGTATGCCGTCCTGATCGTCGTCGCAGCGGCAGCGGTGGTGCAGTATCCAACGTCGAATCTGGTGTCTGAGTGGTCAACGAAGCGTCCTGGGGCTCCGGCATGCCATCTACAGGGGTTGGGTTGGGAGAAGTGGTGGAGAATAACGGTGGTGATTCAGGGGCGCCCGAGGGTGCGAGGTCTCGTATGGAGACCGTGTCCTCCCGCCCGTCTGGGTATGCCACGTAGGCATACTGGGGGTTGGCGTGTAGGAGGTTCACCCTCTCGACCAGGGGGTCCATTTTATGGGTCCTCACGTGCCTCCGCAGTAGGACGGGCCCAGGAGAAGTCAGCCATGTCGGTAGCGAGGTTCCCGATGTGGACTTCCTGGGGAAAACGAACATTTGCTCATGAGGGGTGGCATTAGTGGCAGTACAAAGCAGTGACCGGATGGAGTGGAGCGCCGCAGGGAGGACCTCCTGCCAGCGAGAGGTCGGAAGGCCCTTAGATTTTAAGGCTAAGAGGACGGCCTTCCAAACCATCGCATTCTCTCTTTCCACCTGGCCGTTCCCCCGGGGGTTGTAGCTGGTGGTCCTGCTCGTAGCAATACCTCTCGCGAGCAGGTACTGACGAAGTTCGTCGCTCATGAAAGATGAGCCCCGGTCACTATGTATATAGCTAGGGAACCCGAACAAGGCGAAGAGGTCATTCAAACATTTGATGACCGTGGTACTGGTCATGTCTGGGCAAGGGATGGCAAAAGGGAAACGGGAGTACTCATCAACTATGTTGAGGAAGTACACGTTGCGGTCAGAGGAAGGGAGAGGCCCCTTAAAGTCGATGCTCAAGCGCTCGAAGGGGCGAGTGGCCTTGATCAGGTGGCCTATAAAAATGCGGTTTGCATTCGGCACAGATTTGGCAGTTCCTGGTCATAGTCCTGACCTCCTCGATGGAGTAGGGCAGGTTGCGGGCCTTAATGAAGTGGCAGAATCTGGTGACCCCGGGGTGGCAGAGGTCATTGTGGAGGGTCCGCAGTCTATCAACTTGCGCGTTGGCGCATGTACCACGTGATAGGGCATCTGGGGGCTCATTGAGTTTCCCGGGCCAGTACAAGATATCGTAATTGTAGGTGGAGAGTTCAATTCTCCACCTCAAGATCTTGTCGTTCTTGATTTTGCCCCTCTGCTTATTATTGAACATAAAAGCAACTGAACGCTGGTCAGTGAGAAGGGTAAATCGTTTTCCGGCTAGGTAATGCCTCCAGTGTCGCACCGCTTCCACAATAGCCTGGGCCTCCTTTTCGACAGAGGAGTGTCGAATCTCGGGGCCCTGGAGGGTCCTTGAGAAAAAGGCCACGGGTCTCCCCTGCAGCTAGGGCGAAGTCGGATGCATCGCTCTCCACTTGGAAAGGGATGGACTCATCCACTGCGTGCATTGTGGCCTTCGCAATATCACTCTTAATAAGAGTGAAGGCTGCACACGCCTCTGATGTCAGGGGGAAGGAGGTGGACTTGATGAGGGGTCTGGCTTTGTCCGCATAGTTGGGCACCCACTGAGCATAGTAAGAGAAAAACCCCAGGCATCTCTTCAGTGCTTTTTGGCAGTGGGGGAGGGGGACCTCCATAAGGGGGCGCATTCTGTCGGGGTCGGGGCCGATTACTCCGTTCTCCACTACGCAGCCGAGAATGGCAAGGCGCGTGGTGCGAAACATACATTTCTCCTTATTGTATGTTAGATTCAGCCGCTGGGCCGTACGGAGGAATTTCTCTAGATTAACGTCATGGTCCTGCTGGTCGTGGCCACAGATGGTGACGTTATCCAGATAGGGAAAAGTGGCCTGCAGCGCGTTCTGGTCAACCATTCGGTCCATCTCCCTTTGGAAGACCGAAACCCCGTTGGTGACGCCAAAGGGAACCCTAAGGAAGTGGTAGAGGCGGCCGTTTGCCTCGAAGGCAGTATACTGGCGGTCCTCAGGGCGGATAGGGAGTTGGTGGTATGCTGACTTAAGGTAAATGGTGGAGAATACCCTGTATTGCGCAATCTGATTGACCATATCAGATATGCGGGGAAGGGGGTACGCGTCCAGCTGAGTGTACCGGTTTATGGTTTGGCTGTAGTCAATGACCAGGCGGTGTTTATTGCCGGTCTTAACGACTACAACCTGGGCTCGCCAGGGGCTGGTGCTCCCTTCGATAATGCCCTCCTTCAGCAGCCGCTCCACCTCAGAGCTAATAAAAGCTCTGTCCCCGGCGCTGTACCGCCTGCTCTTGGTAGCGATGGGTTTACACTCGCGGGTGAGGTTAGCGAACAAGGGAGGGGGGGAGACTTTGAGTGTGGAAAGACTGCAAATGGTGTGCGGCGGGCGATTTAAAAGCTGTTGGTTGCAGACTGTGAGTGGGGGGAGGGGTCCACCGTATGCCAATGTGACACTTTTAAGGTGGCACTGAAAATCCAACCCCAGCAGAACGGCAGCGCAAAGACGGGGCAGGACAAGAAGTTTTAAATTTTTATATTCTGTGCCCCTAACCGAAAGGGTCACCACACAGTAGCTGCCGACGTCCGTTGAATGGGACTTGGACGCCATAGAAATCCGATGGCGCATTGGCAGGACCGTGAGGGAGTGACTACGCACCGTGTCGGGGTGAATAAAACTCTCCGTGCTCCCGCTGTCAAACAGGCAAGTAGTGGCGCGGCCGTTTACCGTAATGTCCATCATGGACCTGGACAGATGATGAGGGAGAGCTTGATCCAGCGTAACGGAGGCCAGTGTATGGCTGAGTGAGCCGATGTGGTTGTCAGACGAGACGGTGGTCGAGTCCGGAGACAAAATGGCGGTTGAGTGCGGCGGACAAAATGGCGGCGGCCATGATTCCGATCCCCACGCGGCCGGAGGTGCACAAAATGGCGGATAAGATGGCTGCCCCCACGGTTCACATGCGGCGCTGCTGGCGTTCGCGGGTTTCCCTCTGCAGGCGTTGGCGTAATGGCCTTTCTTCCCGCAGCCAGAGCAGGTAGCGGTCTTCGCCGGGCAGCGCGCTCTAGGGTGTTTTAACTGGCCACAGAAATAGCATTTTTGGGCCTGGTTACAGGACATCGCTGCAGTAGTTGGTACCGGGGGCGGCGGTCCCAGTTGATTTCGGGACATCGCTGCAGTAGTTGGTACCGGGGGCGGCGGTCCCATGTCCCAAGGTCGCGATGACCATGGCGCGGCACCGTTACGTGAGTATGCTTCGAGGTTTCGGTGGGCCGCATCTAATGAGAGCGCGAGGGCTACGGCCGTCTTCAGGTCGAGCTCCCTGCTTTCGAGCAGTCTCTGTCGGGAGTAGTCGGACTGGAGGCCCTTAACGAAGGCATCACAGATCAGTCCCTCCGCGTGCGCCGCAGCCGATACCGCCTTACAATCGCAGTCCCTGCAGAGTGTCTGTAACGCCCGTAAAAATGCCTCTACCGATTTCCCCCGGTTGCTGCCTGCGGGATCCCAGGAGGTGTCTGGCGTAAATCGTATTCACTGGGCGCGTGTATTGCCCTTTTAGCAGGTCGAGAGCCGCCGTGTACGTAGTAGCGTCCCGGATGAGTGTATATACTTGAGGGCTCACCTGGGCGGTCAGAACTTTTAATTTGTTCTCCTCCGATATCACGGCGGAGGCTTCTAGGAAGGATTCAAAGCAGCTCAGCCAGTGTTCGAAATTGGTAGATGAACCCGCCGCTTGAGGGTCGAGGTCCAGGCATGCTGGGCTGAGGGCTCGCAGCAACGCCTGCTGTTGTTGCTGCTCAGGTGCCGACATTTTAACTTTAGTTAATAAAATTGATACGCTTATCAATTAATCCAAAAAAAAGCGATGAATTAGGATAGTAATGAAAAGGTTTTTATTAACTAAAGAACAGAGCATGTCTCTCGTGGACGACTGGTTCCAAGAAGGAAGTGGGTTGCCGAGCAGCCACCTTTATACAAGGTCATGTAGGCGGAGCCATGGGTGGAGCCAGCTGAGGCATGCATTGGTACACAGTGAGTAGCAAGAGGTAACAATGTGCAATAACGATAACAGTAGTGAACAACAATGAAAACGATAACAGTGGTTTACCACAGACTACAAGGGACCTACGCTTGACTTCACCAATCTTTTTCTCTTCACATATCTATAAAAGCTTTTACAGTCAGTTTTTATGTTCCCTGCAAGCTTACTCTCATATTCTATTTTCCCCTTCTTAATTAATCCCTTTGTCCTCCTTTGTTGAATCCTAAACTGCTCCCAATCCTCAGGATTATTGCTTTCTCTGGCCAATTTATATGCCCTCTCCTTGGATCTTATGCTATCCCTAATTTCCCTTGTTAGCCACGGTTGAGTCACCTTTTTTTGTTTTATTTTTATGCCAAACTGGGATGAACAAATTCTGTAGTTCATCCATTCGGTCTTTGAATGTTTGCCATTGCCTATCCACCGTCAACCCTTTGAGTGCCATTCCCCAATCAATCCTACCCATCTCGCTCCTCAGACCATTGTAGTTTCCTTTATTTAAATTTAGGACCCTAGTCTCTGAGTCAACTACTTCATTCTCCATCTTAATGAAGAATTCGATCATATTATGATCGCTCCGACCCAAGGGGCCTCATACAACAAGATTGCTAATTAATCCTTTCTCGTTACATAATACCCAGTCTAAGATGGCCTGATCTCTGGTTGGTTCCTCGACATGTTGGTCCAGGAATCAATCCCGTAAACACTCCAGGAATTCCTCCTCCACAGTATTGTTACTAATTTGGTTAGCCCAATCTATATGTAGATTAAAGTCACCCATGATGACTGCTGTGCCCTTATTGCACGCTTCTTTAATTTCCCTTTTAATGCCATCCCCAACCTCCGCCTTACTGTTTGGAGGTCTATATATCACTCCCACTAACGTTTTCTGCCCCTTAGTATTTCTCAATTCTACCCATACAGATTCCACATCATCAGAGCTAATATCCTTCCTTACAATTGTGTTAATCCCTTCTTTAACCAGTAATGCTACCCCACCTCCCTTTCCTTTTTGCCTATCTTTCCATAGCCCATATTGAATCTACCCTGTCAAGGACTCTACTCCACCCATTTAATCTCCGGAGAGAATGTTCTCTATAAATACTACCTGATCCCCAAAAGCTCATCATGAAAACTATCAAACTATTTATCCACCTTCAAATCTGCACTTGTCAGCTCCAGCCTGGTGCCCTTCACAGACAGCAGGCCTCAGCAAGACTGGAATCCATAGTGTCCCCATAGTGCCTTTGATCATAGTTTAAACTTAGACTCTTCATGATTTCTTTCATTTCCCACCCTCCTTAGGGAAATTCTACATCACTACTCTGCACCCAGTCCCCCAATGCACCATTGGCCATGTGAGGAAATTAATCATCCGTGAGGACCCAAATCATTGCACTTCAGTAGGGACCTTGACTCATCGAATAGTACAGCACAGGAGGAGGCCATTCGGCCCATCGAGTCTGTGCCGGCTCTTTCAAAGAGCAATCCCGTTAGTCCTGCTCCCCCGCTCTTTCCCCATATCCCTGCAATTTTTTCTCCTTCAAGTATTTATCCAGTTCCCTTTTGAAGGCTGCCATTGAATCTCTATCCACTGCCCTATCAGGCAGCGCATTCCAAATCCTAACCACTCGTTGTGTAAAAAAGATTTTCCTCTGGAATTTAGCTCTTTTGCCCATGATTGGACCAAGGATGTACTGAGGTCAGAAGCCGAGAGATCCTGGCAGAACCCAAACTGGGCATCAGTGAGCAGGCTATTGGTAAGTGCCTATTTACAGCAATTAGACTTTGTAGACTTAAAGAGACAGGTAAGTGATGTAAAAAGACTATTGCGCGCTTGGTTTGAGTATAAAACAAGGCTTTAATCAACTGTTTCACAACCATGAAATTCTAGTTACACCACTAGTTCCTGGTTACAGAAACATCCTGAGCAAGCTGGGCCCACGCCCGAGTATTTATACTCCTTGGACGGCGCCACCAGCTGGCCGCCCAGTGTTACTTCATGAGTCATGATAAGATTCATGACAGTAAGATTCAACGCAACTCCACCTTAGCAGCAGAATAAAACACAGTGCTTTGCAAGGTATAGCCCACGTTCATGGATACAGTGGTGTTGTGGTTACACAGTGCTTTGCAAGGTATAGCCCACTTTCATGGATACAGTGGTGTTGTGGTTACACAGTGCTTTGCAAGGTATAGCCCACTTTCATGGATACAGTGGTGTTGTGGTTATGTTGCTGGACTAATAATCCAGCAGAATGTAGGAACATAGGAACAGGAGGAGGCCATTCAGCCCCTCAAGCCTGTTCCGCCATTCAATGTGATCATGGCTGATCTGCGATCTAACTCCATAAACCCACCTTTGGCCCATATCCCTTAATACCTTTAGTTAATAAAAAGTTATCAATCTCCGATTTAAAATTAACAATTGATCTAGCATCAATTGCCATTTGCAGAAGAGAGTTCCAAACTTCTCCCACCCTTTGTGTGTAGAAGTGTTTCCTAATTTCACTTCTGAAAGGTCTGGCTCTAATTTTTAGACTATGCCCCCGGCCCTAGACTCCCCAACCAGCGGAAATAGTTTCTCTCTATCTCCCCTATCAGTTCCCCTTAATATCCTGAAAACTTCGATCAAATCACCCCTTAACCTTCTAAATTCTAGGGAATACAACCCTAGTTTGTGTAATCTCTCCTCGTAATTTAACCCTTGGGGTCCGGGTATCATTCTGGTAAACCTACGCTGCACTCCCTCCAAGGCCAATCTATCCTTCCTAAGGTGTGGTGCCCAGAACTGCTCCCAGTGCTCCAGGTGTGGTCTAACCAGGGTTTTGTACAGCTGCAGCATAACTTCTACCCCCTTGTACTCTAGCCCTCTAGATATAAAGGCCAGCATTCCATTAGCCTTTTTGATTATTTTCTGTACCTGTTCATGATATTTTAATGATCGATGTACCTGGACCCCCAAGTTTCTTTGGACCTCCACTGTTTTTAGTTTTTCACCATTTCGAAAGTCCCCTGTTCTCTCCTTTTTAGGCTCAAAGTGGATGACCTCACATTTGCTTACATTGAAATCCATTTACCACAGTTCTGCCCATTCACATAATCTGTGGATATCCCTCTGTAATTTTATGCTTTCAAATTCAAACCTCACTCACAGCATGTTTGAGAATTTTGAATTCAGTTAAAAAAAATCTGGAAAGCAACCATGAAGCTGTCGGATTGTCGTTTAAAAACCACAATTGGTTCACTGATGTCCTTTAGGGAAGGAGATAGAAACATAGCCCCTCGAGCCTTCTCCGCCATTCAATGCGATCATGGCTGATCATCCAAATTCAGTAACCTGTCCCTGCTTTCTCCCCATATCCCTTGATCCCTTTAACCTTAAGAAATATATCTAACTCCTTCTTGAATATATTTAATAAATTGGCCTCAACTGCCTTCTGTGGTAGAGAATTCCACAGGTTCACCACTCTCTGGGTGAAGAAATTCCTCCTCATCTCAGTCCTAAATGGCTTACCCCTTATCCTTAGACTGTGACCCCTGGTTCTGGACTCCCCTGCCATCGGGAACATCCTTCCAGCATCTAGTCTGTCTAGTCCTGTTAGAATTTTATAAGTTTCAATGAGATCCCCTCTCATTCTTCTAAACTCTAGCGAATATAAGCTCAATCGACCCAATCTCTCAGATCTGCCGTCCTTACCCAGTCTGGGCCTATAGGTGATGCCAATCCCACACCCAACATGGTTGACTCTTAACTGCCCTCTGAAGTGGCCTAGCGAGCCACTCAGTTGTATCCTGGGCGACTACGCAATAAATTGCCGGCCTTCCCAGCGACACCCTCATCCCCCAGTGTGAATAAAGAAAAATTCAGTTATTAAACAGCGTATCATCTGACTGAACAACAGGAAATGCTGGAAAAGCTCAGCAGGCCAGGCAGCATCTGTGAAGAGAGAAACAGAGTTAACATTTCAGGTCGAAGACCCTTCGTCAGAACTGGGGGGAAAAAGCAGGAAATGGAAAGCAGGTTTGGGGGGGCTGGGAAAAGGGGGAGGGGATGAAAGAATGAAAGGGAAGGTCAGTGATAGGATAGAAAGCAGGAGGGATTAAGAGACATTGAGAGACATTAAGAGATATTCAAGGCGAGGGGAGGTGGTAATGGGACAGGTTAAGGAACAAAGGATGGCTCAAGATGGGGTGTGAATTGCGCTGGCAGAGTGAAGAACAGGAAACGCTGGACATCATCATCATCTGACTTGCCCGGGAGCAGTGCCAGGGGAGGTTAGCGAGTAGTGACAGAAGGTCAGGTGAATGACTGATGGGGGGACAACATTCGCTGACAAAATTGGTCACACATTTATCAGAACTGCACTCAACTGTACCCTGGTACCTTCTGAAAATTAGCAACTGAATTGCTCTCTGCTTCATTGCTCTTCAAAGAAAAGAAAACGAACAAATTAATTTTCAATGATTACTGCCAGCGGAGGGTTGAAATATTTTTCCACTGCGGTCAGCCTCTGGTCATATCTTTTTCTATTTGGCCAAGAAAAACGTTTGTCTATCACACAAGGCCACGTTTGCACGATGCTGGCACTCGTTACTTCAGTAGGTTGAATCTTGCACTTTTTCAGGGAACATTTGAACGCAAGAAAATATGAAAGAAGAAAAAGGTCATTTAATATTAGAATAAGTCATAGACATTACAGCACAGAGGAGTCCTGTGCCAGCGTTAGATTTTCAATTGGAACTGAGAGCGGTGAGAATGTGGAACTCGCTACCACAGGGAGTGGTTGAGGCGAATAGTATAGATGCATTTAAGGGGAGGCTAGATAAACACATGAGGGAGAAAGGAATAGAAGGAGATGCTGATAGGGTGAGATGAAGTAGAGTGGGAGGAGGCTCATGTAGAGCGTAAACACCGGCATGGACCAGTTGGGCCGAATGGCCTGTTTCTGTGCTGTAAAAATTCACTCCCTCCACCACCGGCGCACCGTGGCTACAGTGTGTACCATCTACAAGATGCACTGCAGCAACTCGCCAAGGCTTCTTCGGCAGCACCCCCCCAAACCCGCAACCCCTTCCACCTAGAAGGACAAGGGCAGCAGGCGCATGGGAACACCACCACCTCCAAGTTCCCCTCCAAGTCACACACCATCCTGACTTGGAAATATATCGCCGTTCCTTCATCGTTGCTGGGTCAAAATCCGGGAACTCCCTCCCTAACAGCGCTGTGGGAGCACCTTCACCACACGGACTGCAGCGGTTCAAGAAGGCGGCTCACCACCACCTTCTCAAGGACAAATAGGCCTTGCCAGCGACGCCCACTACCCGTGAATGATTTTAAAAAGCATTATGTAATTCTATGTCCACTCGAATTGCATTTCCCTCCCATTTCTGCGTATCTTATTAACAGAAACACTTATCCAATTCCTTTTTAAAATGAAGTAATAGTCTCTGCTTTAATAGTCAATACTAAAACATTCCATGTTCTAACAAACCTCTGTCTGAAAACAGTTTTCTAACTTCTCAATTCATTCTACCAGCGCAAGTTGTGCACCTGTGCCCTCTTGTTACTGATTTGCCAACCTTCTCAAAACCTTTTGTAATTTTGAAAAGCTCCAGTCGTTCCCCTTGAACCTTCTTTACTCCAGTGCAACAAGTGCAGTTTTTGAATCTTTCTTAATAATTAGAATCTCTCGTTGTTGGTCTCGTTCCACTGAATCTTCATTCAACTCCTTCCATGGTTCTAACGTGCTGATGGTACCATCTGGTCCATCGAGCTCACTTAACAGCAGCAATAACTTCTACAGGAAACTTTGTGTTATCCGGAGGCTAAGTGTCCGGCAAGCTCGAGCCACCGGCAAAAATCAGGAGCAGTTTTGTTAGTTTTTTTTCTTCTCGTGGCTTTTTTTTCAACAGTTGGGCTCTGGAAAGTCTCTCTGAAGCTGTTGCTAAGCTACACAGACGCTTCCAAGGTACGGGCCGACTGTTTAGAAGCTGTTGCTAAGCAACAGTGTTTGTTGTCCGATACGGAGATGAAAAGCTCCGCATGCTTCAACATTAGCGCTGGTGTGTCCGGCAGTTTTGAGGGAACGGCAACAGCTCGGTCCCGTCGGTGCCGGATAGCACAAAGTTTCCTGTATACAGCACCTTCAATGTAGTAAAATGTCCCAAAGCGCTTCACAGGAGCGATTATCAAACAGAATTTGACACCGATCCACATAAGGAGATAATAGGGACAGGTGACCAAAAGCCTAGGTCAAAGAGGTAGGTTTTAAGGAATGACTAAAAGGAGAGAGAGGAAGAGGTAGCAAGGCGGAGAGGTTTAGGGAGGGAATTCCAGAGCTTAGGGCCCAGGCAGCTGAAGGCACGGCCGCCAATGGTGGAGCGATGGAAATCGGGGATGCTCAAGAGGCTGGAATTGGAGGAGCGCCGCCACTCCTTCTATAAACCATGTACAGTCTATCTTATCATGGATTCATGCATTTGATGCCCTTGCGAGCAAGTCCTCATAGAGTCATAGAGTTTTACAGCACAGAAAGAGGCCCTTCGGCCCATCGTGTCTGCGCCGCCCATCCATCCCTGTCCAGTCTAATCCCATCTTCCAGCATTTGGTCCATAGCCCTGTATGCAATGGCATTTCAAGTGCTCATCCAAATGCTTCTTGAATGTTGTGAGGGTTCCTGCCTCTACCACCCTTTTAGGCATTGAGTTCCACATTCCAACCACCCTCTGGGTGAAAAAGTTCCTCCTCAAATCCCCTCTAAATCTCCTGCCCCTTACCCTGAATCTATGCCCCCTTGTTACTGACCCCCCCACTAAGGGGAAAAGTTCCTCTTTGTCTACCCTATCTATGCCCCTCATCATTTTGTACACCTCAATCAGGTCCCCCCTCAGCCTTCTTTGCTCCAAGGAAAACAACCCCAGCCTGTTTAGTCTTTCTTCATAGCTGAGGCGCTCCATCCCAGGTAACATCCTGGTGAATCTTCTCTGCACCCTCTCCAAAGCAATCACATCCTTCCTATAGTGAGGCGACCAGAACTGCACACAGTACTCCAGCTGTGGCCTCACCAGCGTTTTGTACAGCTCCATCATAACCTCCCTGCTCTTATATTCTATGCCTCGGCTAATGAAGGCAAGTATCCCATATGCCTTTTTAACCACCTTATCTACCTGTTCCGCTGCCTTCAGAGATCTATGTACATGTACACCAAGGTCCCTCTGACCCTTTGTACTTCCTAGGGTCCTACCACTCCTATTTAATTGCTTCCTGTTGTTTTTTAAATTTACTATACAGTACCGAGGGAAAAAGTATTGAGCCAGGGATCCTGCTCCGAATCACAATGCAGTGACTCCCTTCTGGAAAGGACATGTGTGTGAGCACCAGGGGGCTCTGGGCCTAGAGTTCAATCAGCAGATAGCGAACTCCCGACCATAGTACTGCCTGCCTTACACGAAGCACTAGTAAGCTGCACTCTGCTTGTCCAGCCAGCAGCACCTTGCCCATTAGGGCACCCTGATTTTAATCGCTCCACCATTGGCGGCCGTGCCTTCAGCTGCCTGAGCCCTAAGCTCTGGAATTTCTCTCCCTAAACCTCTCCGCGCCTCCGCCTCTCTCTCTCCTCCTTTAAGACCCTCCTTAAAACCTACCCCTTTGGCCAAGCTTCTGTTCATCTGCCCGAATATCTCCGTACGTGGCTCGGTGTCAAATTTATCTGATTTACGCTCCTGTGAAACACGGTGGGACGTTTTACTGCATTAAAGGCGCTGTATAAATGAAAGTTGTTGTTGTCTTGCAGGGTTTATCTGGAACCGAGTGAGCAGAATCCCAATTCCCAGTAGCAGGCTTGGACTCAGGTTGTGATGCTGCACCCCCCCCACCCCCCATGGTCGAATTGCCCGCTGACTCGGAGGGAGCCCGCATAGTTTGAGTACAGGAAGCTGCTGGCCTGTGGGCGGGGCCTCCCGGTCGATCGCACAAACCCAGAAAACCGGCCCTCAATTGTCCAGACTCGCACGCAAAGACCTTAAAGAAAGAATTTCTCCAGCGCCTTTCACCACCTCAGGACGTCCCAAACTGCTTTACAGCCCATGAAGTACCTTTGAAGTGTGGTCACTGTTGTAATGTAGGAAACGCGGCAGCCAATTTGCGCACAGCAAGCTCCCGCAAACAACAATGGGATAAAAGACCAGATCATCTGTTTTAGTGATGTTGGTTGAGGGATAAATATTGGCCGCAGGACACCGGGGAGAACTCCCCTGCTCCTCTTCGAAATAGTGCTGCAGGATCTTTTATGTCCACCTGAGAGAGCAGACGGGGCCTCGGTTTAACGTCTCATCCGAAAGACGGGACCTCCGACAGAGCAGCGCTCCCTCAGCATTGCACTGGGAGCGTCAGCCTGGATTTTGTGCTCAAGTCAATGGATTTCAAGGGCGCTGCTCCCAGAATCATTCAACACTGCCAGGAAAGCACAAAGGCGAAAATTCAAGGGAAAGGCAATCGGCGACAGTGGTGATATACGTTGAATCCGTGAATCTTAAAGTATGGTGTTCTTTAATAACTAGATGGACGCTGCAGATTAACAATCAACAGGTGTTTACTAGAGGAAGGTAGTCTAAAGACTAACAGTACAGATGCCTGCTCAAGGCTTATATACAGGTGTGGTCACTGCCAGTACTTACAGTATACAGGAGCTGTAAAAGTAGTTCTCTCTTAAAGGTACATACACTACAATATACGTCAAGAATTCATCCACAAAGAACCGGGAGCTGGAATGCTCACAGCAGGCTAGCAGTTACAAGGGTCGCAGGGCTCGAAGCAGCTAGTGAGACGGACCTGGTTACTTGAACAGGCCCAATATTAAAGCGGGGACTTCAATAGTTTGGTATATATGCAGCGTATTTTTTTTTAAATCAACACCTTCTCATTGAAACTTATAAAATTCTAACAGGACTAGACAGACTGGATGCAGGAAGGATGTCCCGATGGCGGGGGAGTCCAGAACCAGGGGTCACTGCCTAAGGATAAGGGGTAGGCCATTTAGGGCAGAGATGAGGAGGAATTTCTTTACCCAGAGAGTGGTGAACCTGTGGAATTCTCTACCACAGAAGGCAGTAGAGGCCAATTCGTTAGATATATTTCTTAAGGCTAACGGGATCAAGGGCTATGGGGAGAAAGCAGGGACAGGGTACTGAGTTTGGATGATCAGCCATGATCTCTCAGAATGGCGGAGCAGGCTCGAGGGGCCGAATGGCCTACTCCTGCTCCTATCTTCTATGTTTCTCACTCGGCTCCAGAAAAATGCTGCAAGGCAGCGACAACAGTATCTTTGTGTGGCGCTTGCTGCTACTGAGAGCCCTTTCTCTGGAACACACACAGACACTGCATTCAGTTCCCCAACCCTTCATCTCATTCCTTTCACCAATCCACCAATTGTTGTTACCAGCCCAGCAGTTTTTTTGTACGCTGCTTATGCGAAGCCACCGGCCAAGAGAAGGCCATGAAAAAAATTGCCCGCGAGTAATGGGTGATTAGCATAATCTTTCAAATCCATCTTGTCAGCAACGTTCACGAGGCTAATCCGGTTAATCAATGGGTCTGTATGGGAGCTAATTGTATTCAGGCTCTCTTTTCTTTTTCTTTTTTCTCTCCGAGGCCTTTGAGGGCGCGAGCAATGAGCTTGACAAATAAAGCTATTTTACCCCAACTTCTCAAAATGATGGCAGGTAGCCGTCCTCCAGGCCCACTCTCCTGCCAGCTTCCCCATGTGGGGCAAGGGGAGTGTCTGAGATGAGGGCAGGCAATGGCTTCAGGTGCTTGCAACGCTGAGACACTGCAAGGAGTCTGACACCAGGGAGAACTCCCCTACTCTTCTTCAAAATAGAGCCATGGGATCTTTTACGTCCGCCTGAGAGAGCAGACGAGGCTTCGGTTTAACGTCTCATCCGAAAGACGGTACCTCAGACAGAGCAGCACTGCCTCAGCACTGCACTGGGAGCGTCAGCCTGGATTTTGCGCTCAAGTCAATGGATTTCAAGGACACGGCTCCAAGAATCGTTCAACACCACCAGGAAAGCACAAAGGCGAAAATTTAAGGGAAAGGCAATCCACGACAGTGGTGATATACGTCAAGAATTCATTCACAAAGAACCGGGAGCTGGAATGCTCACAGCAGGCTAGCAGTTACAAGGGTCGCAGGGCTCGAAGCAGTCCGGGGATCTGAGGGGAGTATAAAGCGGCGACCTTCAACGAGTCGTAGGATCATAGAAATTCACGGCACGGCAGGAGGACATTTGGCCCAGCGTGTCCGTGCCAGCCGAAAAAGAGCTATCCAGCCCAATCCCACTTTCCAGCTCTCGGTCCGTAGCCCTGTGGGTTACAGCACTTCAAGTGTATATCCAAGCACTTTTTAAATGTGATGAGGGTTTCTGCCTCGACCGCCCTTTCAGGCAGTGAGTTCCAGACCCCCACCACCCTCTGGGTGGAAAAAGTTCTCCTCAACTCCCCTCAAATCCTTCTATCAATTACTTTAAATCTATGCCCCCTGGTTATTGACTAAAATTTGCATCAGTCAAAATTAAACATACCCTCTTGCCATTTGCTTCCATGCCCTTTTCTCTCTCTCTCTTTTAGCCTTTCGCTGTCTGCCTCTTGCCTTCCTCGTTTCCTCACTCTCGCTGGCTCTGCGAATCACTGGGGGTGAAATTGGATCACGTCGGCCTGCAAACAAGTAGGGCTGATGGAAATTGGACCTCGGGCCTCGGTTAAATTAGACCGCCGAGCTGCAGGCATCAATTGCGAGGCTGGCAGCGGCCCTCAGGTGGGTCTTGGGAGGGTGGGGGTAGGCAATCGGGGGGGAGGGAGCTGAGCAGGGGGGCCGGCAATAGTCTTCAGCACTGCTGTGGAGCCGAGGAGCCCTCCTGCTCCACATTCAGCTAAGTATTTTTCTCAACAAGCTTAGCTTTTCAGTGGCCGCCTCCAGTGTTCCCTTTAAGGACCCTCCGGTTCAGAACATAGGAACAGGAGTCGACAATTCAGCCCCTCGAGCCTGCTCTGCCATTCAATAAGATCATGGCTGATCTACCTCATCTCCACGTTCCTGTACTATCCCCATATTCCTTGATTCCCTTAATATTCAAAAATCTGTTACCTGTACTTGTAAACCCAAGTCTGGATGTTATCCAGATCTTGCTTGTAGGCTGGCATAGGAACAGGAGGAGGCCATTCAGCCCCTCGAGCCTGTTCCACCATTCAATGAGATCATGGCTGATCTGCGACCAAACTCCATATACCTGCCTTTGGCCCATATCCCTTAATACCTTTGGTTAACAAAAAGCTATCAGTCTCAGATTTAAAATTAACAATTGATCTAGCATCAATTGCCGTTTGCGGAAGAGAGTTCCAAACTTCTACCACCCTTTGTGTGTAGAAGTGTTTCCTAACTTCACTCCTGAAAGAGCTGGCTCTAATTTTTAGACTCTGCCCCCTAGGCCTAGAATCCCCAACCAGCGGAAATAGTTTCTCTCTATCTACCCTATCTCCCCCTTAATAGTTTGAAAACTTTAATCCAATCATTACTTAACCTTCTAAATTCCAGACAATACAATCCTAGTTTGTGTAGTCTCTGCTCGTAAATTAACCCTTATCATCTACGCTGTACTCCGTCCAAGGCCAATACATCCTTCCTATGGTGTGGTGCCCAGAACTGCTCACAGTTAGACCACACGTAGCCCTGGTTATCCTGAGAGCAGCAAGTTGCATTTGGAGGGTGCTGCCCAATTTGGGGAAAGAGTCCTACAACAGGCATTGGCCTCATTTCCCCCCCCCACCCCCCCCCACTATTTGCACATGAGAAGGGTCTAAAGTCTGATTCAGGCACGGGCCATGGACAGGAGCCTTTACCAATATGGCGGGTGCCGCAGTTCTGTCTCCCCGCCCAACCCCCCACAACTGGAGCGGGACAGCGGGGAGCCAGTTTGCTGCCTGCGGCTCGCCGGCCATATTCAAATGAGGCCGAGCGTGAAACTGGTGCGGCCCTCTGGATGCTGGCTTCAGGCGGGCAGGCGTGGCACGGCGTGACCCCCGACTTTGCGCCCACTTTGGGGCAGAAAATAATGATCTCCCCCACAACCGCGATGAGTCTCGGCTGCGATTGTGGAATAGGCCGTCATCATTCGCTGTCTGCACTCACCTCTCAAGAATGGTCACTTTTTTTTACCTCGCCCAAGTGGTCATTTGTCAGATGTGAGCCTGAACTTTGACGTTGATGGTCCAACAAGCCTTATCCTGTTGCACTTTTTAATAAATTACTATTATTAATTCTGGGGATGTGGCAAGGTCGGCATTTATTGCCCATCGCTAGTTGGCCCCTTGAGAAGGTGGAGGTGAGCCGCCTTCGTGAACCGCTGCAGTCCGTGTGGTGAAGGTGTTATTCCTTGTAACCGTTTTAAGATACAACTGAGTGGCTCACCAGACCGCTGCTCACGATGTGGTCTCCTTTACATTGGGGAGACCAAACGCAGATTGGGTGACCGCTTTGCAGAACACCTCCGTTCAGTCCGTAAGGGTGACCCCGAGCTTCCGGTCGCCTGTCATTTTAATTCACCGCCCCATTCCCACTCGGACCTCACCATCCTCGGCCTCTTGCATTGTTCCACGGAAACCCAGCGTAAACTCGAGGAACAGCACCTCATCTTCCGATTAGGCACTTTACAGCCTTCCGGACTCAATATCAAGTTCAACAATTTCAGATCATAACCTCGGCCCCTATTATATTTTTATATATTTTTTATCCACACCTTTTGGTTTGTGCCTTTTCCTTTTTTTCTCTCCCACATGGCAGCTGTCTCTCACTCTGCCAGCGCATTTCACACTTCATCTAGAGCCATCGTTTGTCTCTTTACCTGTCCTATTACCATCTCGTCTCGCCTTCAATATCTCTTAATGTCTCCTCACCTCTCACAGACCTTCCCCTTTGTTCTTTCATCCCCTCCCCCATTTCCCAGCCCCCAAACTTGCTTTTTAATCTGTTTCATTTCCTGCTTTTTTCTCAGTCCTGACGAAGGGTCTTCGACCTGAAGCGTTGACTCTGTTTCTCTCTCCACGGATGTTGCCCTGGCCTGCTGAGTTTTTCCAGCGTTTTCTGTTGTTACTTCAGAGGGCAGTTAAGTTGGTGCCGGACTGGAGTCACATATAGTCCCAGACCAGGTAAGGACGGCAGGTTTCCTTCCCTAATGAGACGTCAGGGAACCAGTAGGGTTTTTAACGACAATCTGACAGCTTCATGGTCACTTTTCCTGAGACCAGTTTTCTATTTCCAAATTTTTTTACACTGAACTCAAATTCTTAAGCTGACATGGTGGGATTTGAACTCACGATCTTCATGTGTGATCCCAGAGAATGAACAGCAGCGTCTTATTCGGCCACAGAAGCCAACACACCTGAGTTCAATCCTGGTGTTGTCCCCGGTGTCCTGGGGCCAATATTTATCTCTCAACCAACGTAACAAAAAACAGATTATCTGGTCATTATCTCATTGCTGTTTGTGGGAGCTTGCTGTACGCAAATTGGTTGCCACATTTCCTACATTACAACAGCGACTACTC
Source organism: Somniosus microcephalus (assembly GCF_052327205.1). NCBI lineage: Eukaryota > Metazoa > Chordata > Chondrichthyes > Squaliformes > Somniosidae > Somniosus > Somniosus microcephalus. The sequence continues at coordinate 12,194,296 of NC_140994.1, read as the reverse complement.
TTCAAAAGTACTTCATTGGCTGTAAAGCATTTGGGATGTCTGGTAGTTGTGAAAGGCGCTCTAGAAATGCAAGGCTTTCTTTTTTTCTGCAGGATCTTTTACATCTACCTGTTCTCTCTACACAGATGCGGCCGGACCTGCTGTGATTTCCAGCAAAAACAATGTTTTTTTGTCTGTTTTTTGTTTTTCATACAGACCCCAGCATCTGCAACATTTGACCCCTTGTGACCCCACCTCATTGTTCTTTGATGTAATGCTTTCCTGACTTAGCTGTTTGGACACCATTCACACCTTTGATTGCTGTGATTATCTCTCTGCCGAGGTGTGATAAATGGCAGTTAGAAAGATTACCTGTAATCATCTGGCATTATTCTCTGACTATAACCTGGTGTTGTGTGATTTCTTACATTTGTCCACCTGAGAGAGCAGACGTGGCCTTGGTTTAACGTCTCATCTGAAAGACGGCTCCTCTGACAGTGCAGCACTCCCTCAGCACTGCACTGGGAGTGTCAGCCTAGATTTTTGTGTCTCTGGAGTGGGGACTATGAACCCACAAACCTTCTGACTCAGAGGCGAGAGAGTGCTGCCCACTGAGCCACAGGCTGACACTATAGACCAGCCAGGAGAACTTTGTGATTGTTGAGTCTGGTTGGTAACTGAAGCACCCCTCCATGGGCGGCATGTCTGCCCACACTCACCATCTCGGCTCGCACGTGAAAGATAGTCACATAGGTGATGGAGCAGGGAGCTGCCGGCTTCGATAAGAGTCATCACCTTCAGTGGGGGAGAAGGAAAAGCCAGAGCAGAGAGAGAGAAAAAAATCAGAGTAAGTTGAATGAGTCAACGTAGAAATGAACCATTTGGGGAAATGTAAGGAATTTTTAAAGACTCCCTATGAGAGTCTTCCAAATTTCACAGCTAATTAGTGATGATGTGCTGTCACTGCTGGTGCTTTACCGAGGGGGCAGGGCAGAGCAGAGATCGGTCGTACCCATTTCCACTTATCCACTTAGCTCCAGTATCAGCTGTCGAAAGAGACAGAGTGTGTGAGAGAGACAAAGCTCTCATTGCATCTGTCTGGGCTGAATTAGAACCTAGGTCCCAGAGGTAAAAAAGAGACACAGTGCGGTAATGTACTCCATCACCAATAGCCCCAATTAAAAAATAAAAAAAAATTTGAGCCTTCAGAAACAGTTATGCTTTTGAAGAATAAATATTGTCCAGTGTACTCGTCACCTTGAACAGTGATAAGACAAGTTTTATTCACTATTGAGGCCCATGGTTTAATCGCTACACCCTGCCCTTTTGGAATTCTCTTCCTAAACCACTTCATCTTGTTACCTTGCTCCCTTCCTTCAAGAGCCTCTTAAAAATCTATCTCTCATTTGAGCTTTTAGATTCCTCCCTCCCCTCCATTTCCCATCTCATTTCTTCTCTTCCTCCGGGTGAAGGGAACTCTATAAACGTCAGACATTGTTATTATGAATCTTAATCTAATAAAGGCTGGTAACTCTGGGCTAGAAGATTGTTGGTTCAAACCATTCTTAGATACCCCGTCCTCCAACAGCTGGTATCCTGGTCTGATGCCTAAATCGAGCAAAGATCTAACAGGCTATTTCAGTATCTGAACATACGAAATTGACGGACAGGAAAAAGACCAGCTGGTCCATCCAGCTTGCCCCACACTCATGATGGCTGGAGCATCATGGTTAGTGACTCCCACCCCCTCAAGCGATCAAAACCAGCCCAGAAGTTTAGGAGAATGAGAGGCGATCTTATTGAAATGTATAAAATTCTTACAGGGCTTGATGGGGTAGATGCTGAGAGGTCGTTTCCCCTGGCTGGAGAGTCTAGAACCAGGGGTCACAGTCTCAGGATAAGGGGTCGGCCATTTAGGACTGAGATGAGGAGAAATTTCTTCACTCAGAGGGCGGTGAACCTTTGGAATTCTCTACCCCAGAGGACTGTGGAGGCTCAGTTGTTGAGTATATTCAAGGCTGAGATCGATAGATTTTTGGACTCTAGGGGAATCAAGGGATATGGAGATTGGGCAGGAAAGTGGAGCTGAGGTAGAAGATCAGCCACGATCTTATTGAATGGCGGAGCAGGCTCGAGGGGCCGTATGGCCGACTCCTGCTCCTATTTCTTATGTTCACATGTTCTTATGATCGCTGCCCCAGTCAGGAACCGGTCCAGCAGAGAGTCAGCACCCACCACACCAGTCGACAACACATTCCAGAGGTTCCCTACACTCTGGGAAAAGAAGATCTGCCTAGCATCCAGACTGTTCCTACTCTTACACAGTTTAAACTCCTGTGCCCTGGTCCTCTCCAGTCTGTTAAACTGGATAATCTATCAATGAGGATGCTATCCAGCCCTTTCAGTATTTTGTAGACCTCCATCAGGTCCCCTCTAAGTCCCCTTCTGTTCTTCTCTCCCACAGGGCAGCTGTCTTCCATTCTGCCAGCGCAATTCACACTTCATCTAGAGCCATCCTTTGTTCCTTAACCTGTCCCATTACCATCTCCTCTCGCCTTGAATATCTCTTAATGTCTCTCAATGTCTCTTAATCGCTCCTGCTTTCTATCATATCACTGACCTTCCCTTTTGTTCTTTCATCCCCTCCCCCGTTTCCCAGCCCCTAAACTTGCTTTCCATTTCCTGCTTTTTTCTCAGTTCTGACGAAGGGTTTCGACCTGAAACGTTAACTCTGTTTCTCTCTCCACGGATGCTGAGTTTTTCCAGCATTTTCTGTTGTTATTCCCCTCTAAGTCTCGCTGCTCTAAATTAAATAGGCCAAGGTTCTTGAACCTATCTGAGTAGCTCAGGTTCTTTAAGCTCGGAATCATTCTTGGAGCTATCCCCTGAACCTTTTCCAAGGTATTTTTTATCACCCACTGTGTAGGGACCACAACTGCCCGCAGCACTCTAGATGCGGTCTGACCAGCGACCTGTATAGTGACAAAATGATGTCCTTTGATTAATACTGAATGGTTCTATTAATACAACCCAACACCTGGGATCCAGATCAGGACTTTCCTGACTTTATTTCACTTCAATCCTTTAAAAACCAGCTGGAAGAGGAGATTGCCATCCCGTCAATCTCTGTCGGTTTTAAACCCGTTCAGGAGGTGAAAGGGCAACTTCATAACCCCCTGCGCCAGCCAATCCCTCTGAAACTGATCCATTGTTGGTCCCTGTCAGTCACCCTGTAATTGCGTTGCCTTACAGATGACATTGAATAAAGCAAGTGTTCAGGAGGGTAGTCTATTTACGGCCAGTTTCAAGGACTCATGCAAGTTCTGCACGTCGCGAGGAAACAATTAACATCCAAATTGCTCCACTGACGACAGAAATACCCTTCCCAGTGTGACACTCAACCACTTGGGTTTGATTGCCCCAGCTTTAATCCTCCATCTGCATTGAGTTGGCTGATCTCGGTGAAGGTCAAGGCAGGGTATAAGAACTGGCCTGATATACGGACAAACCCAATAGTCCTCATCATCACCACGCCTAGGCTATATCTCTCTAACCTTCTTACTGTAGGTTATTTCAGATCTCGTATCTAGGATCACTCTCATGGGTGAGTTCCAACTCCCATTACCTTCAAGGGTGTCCATCCTTTCCTTGATGATCTAAGTAAGCTTTTAGTTAATGTGCCGGGTGAAACAAACAGCAAACTCTGCCTGCTCTGCACGGTGGCATAGTGGTTAGCACTGTTGCCTCACAGCGCCAGGGACCCGGGTTCAAATCCAGCCTCGGGTGACTGTCTGTGTGGAGTTTGCACATTCTCCCCGTGTTTGCGTGGGTTTTCTCTGGGTGCTCCGATTTCCTCCCACAGTCCAAAGATGTGCGGGTTAGGTTGATTGGCCACGATAAAAATTGGCCCTTAGTGTTAGGGGGGATTAAATACGTGGGGTTACGGGGCTTGGGTGGGATGGCTGTCGGTGTAGGGACCGGGTGCTAGGGTTTGGATGATCAGCCATGATCTCGTTGAATGGCGGAGCAGGCTCGAAGGGCCGAATGGCCTACTCCTGCTCCTATGTTTCTATGTTTCTTTGCTTTTAGCTACTGCACTTACCTTATGCCTCCATAAGACCTCACCTCGATCTTCAAAAGCAGTACAGCGTTACATCGGAACTCATTTTAAGCTGAAAAATAACAAGCAAGTGGATATACGGGCTATGGCTGTCAGAGAGCTGGCACAGACACAGCAGGCACGAGAATGAATCGTAGAATCTTACAGCACAGAAGGAGGCCATTCGGCCCATCGTGCCAGTGCCGGCTCTTTGGTAGAGCTCTCCAATTAGTCCCACTCCCCCGCTCTTTCCCCGGAGCCCTGCCAATTTTTGATGGAACTAAGCAGAGAGCTCTTTCAGAGGACTGGCCCAGGCATGATGAGCTGAATGGCCTCCTCCTGAGCTGTAAATTTCAATGCGCCTTTATCGCTACGCAGGCTGAGATAAGCTAACTAGGGCAGTGGCTTTCAAACTTCTTTGGTTTCAAGGACCCCTTTTCAAAAGGATTAGTAATCACGGACCCCCATTTAAATTATTATTGCCCTCTTGTATTGACGCTGTACCAGGATCTTCTGACAATGAATTGTTATATAGCAATCGTGACATTTACTAAATGGGAATCCCTCAAGGATGGATGCATGAAATGATCGTGATTTTTAAAGCATTCATTTAAAAAAAATTATAAATGCATTGTTCAAGTGCTGCCCAGATTGGCTCCTTGGCCAGTCCTTGACCGCAGACGGACAGATCTACCGTAAATGTATGTCCGACTCACGGGGCCTGTTCTTGTTGGCCGTATCTCGGCATTGCTGCAGCCGGGACGGGATCTTTGTTTACAGACGGTTGGCTCCTCTCGGAACAGCGGGCCCTGCGCTTTCCCGCCTCCGACTCCTGTCGCTGGCGGTGGTATTGCGGCCGCTGCTGGTCCGCAGTCTTTCTCCCCCGTTCCTCCTCTTCCCGCAGCTCACCCTCCATCATCGATTGGGGGTTTTTTTTTCCGCGGACCCCCTGGAAAGTCTCTACGGAGCCCCAGGGGTCAGTCGGCTTTATTTATTTTATTTTTTGTTCATGGCAAGGCCGGCATTTATTGCCCATCCCTAATTGCCCTTGAGAAGGTGGTGGTGAACTGCCTTCTTGAACCACTGCAGTCCGTGTGGTGACGGTAATCCCACAGGGCTGACTTTGCCATTGCAGTTTGGTACAACTGAGTGGCTTTGTTAGGCCATTTCAGAGGGCAGTTAAGAGTGAACCAGATTGCTATAGGTCTGGAGTCACATTTCGGCCAGACCGGCTAAGGACAGCAGATTTCCTTCCCTAAAGGACATTAATGAACCAGATGGTTTTTTAACCACAATCCATTACCATTACTTATACAAGCTTTTTATCTCCAGATTTATTTAATTAACTGAATTTAAATTCCCCAGCTGCCGTGGTGGGATTTGAACTCACGTCTCACCGGATCAGTTAATCCAGGACCTCTGGAATACTAGTTCCAGTAACATGACCACTCTGTTACTCGAAAACTAGAGGACAAGGGTCGAACCTTTCTCAACTGAAGCCCGACCTTATAACTGAGCCAGACGAGCGAAACCATTCGATAATATACATCACGCTTAGGAATGCAAGAGTGGAGACATTTGTGTGCAACAGCCATCCAATGCTCAGTAACACTGCCAAAGCTTTCCTGGCACATCAAACACAACATTATTTACAATCACAGGTGCAAGAGCAGTTGGCAACAAGCAAATTCTCGTTTCATTTTGGGCCAAGAGTGCTCCTGATCAAAGGGCTATCTTGCAATTTCAGGTTGACTATTTCTTCCATGAGCTCCAACAAACTACATGACTACATGTGCAGTGAATAACTCCCGCTTGCAGGACAAGGTAGCGTGGGTGTATCGGGTTAGACATTTCTATGTCTTTGTGGGAATCATTATTCAGCAGGAGAGCAGGGGAATGCTAAAGGAAGACAGAATTCTAAAGAGCATAAGAAATAGGAGCAGGAGTCGGCCATTTGGCCCCTCAAGCCTGCTCCGCCATTCAATCAGATCATGGCTGATCTTCAACCTCAACTCCACCTTCCTGCACTATCCCCATATCCCTTGATTCTCCGAGAGTCATTGGGAGAGAAACTCAGTATCACCCCGCTTCGGGCACTAACTTTTGAAAGCTGGAAAAAATTAGCGCCAGGCGCTAACGATTCTCAGCTTTCTCTAAATTCGGTGTTAGCGCTCCAGGAAGGAAGTGGAGCGCTAAATCAAGCGCCACCACTTCCCTCCTGGAGCGCTAAAGGATGCAGGCGGGGCGGTAGTGGTGCGGCGCTGCACAATGTCCCGTGCAGCACTGCCGAGATCCGAGGCTCCTTCCCTCCCTTAAAGGGACAGGCCGTCGCTGCAGGCTCTTCATTGAGACCAGTCAGCTGGTCCTCGATCCGGCCCGATCAGCCCCGTGCCCTCCAGCAGAGCGTCGGGCTGATCGATCGCGGCCCGGGAGAAAAATGGAAAAAACTGAAATAATGCATTGGAACAATTTTTATATTTACCGCGCCAACATCCCCTTTAACCTCCGCCCCCGCAGTTGTCGGTGTTTTCGCCCAGCAATGCTGCGGGCGGCAGAGCCGATGTTTGGGTCCGGGGCGCTACCGGGGCGATGCGCAAGGCGAGGACGTCACGATCTCCGGGCGCAGGAGACTATGGCGCAATGTGTTACTGCCGCCAACAAAGCGGGAGTCGTTCATTTCGCCGCGCCCGGTTGATAAGTCATTAGCGCCCCGTGATCGCCCCCTGGAAGCAATAACGGGAGGTGCTAAAGAGGCCAATTTTTAGGCTCAAAAATCTATCTCAGCCTTGAATATACTCAACGATTCAGCATCCACAGCCCTTTGGGGTCGAGAATTTTAAATTTGCATCGATACAACGCCTTTCACGTCCTCATGACATCCCAAAGCCTTTTGCAGCCAGTGAGCTACTTTTGAAGTGCAGTCACTGTTGTCATGTAGCTAAACGGGGCAGCTAATTTGCGCACAGCAAGATTCCGCAAGCTGCAATGTGATAATGACTAGATGATCTGTTTTGGTGGAGTGATAAATATTGGCCCCAGGACACCGGGGACAACTCCCCTGCTCTTCTTCGAAATAGTGTTGGCCAGGACACCACTCTGAACCTCTGTGAATTGTGCAAGGGAATCCTTTATACCCACCTGACAATGGAGCAAGCCATGCCAGAAACTGGTTAATAACATTTGTGCCACGTAAGTGCCAGGTAAAGACCACCTTTAACAAGAGAAAGCTTCGCACCTCATAGCTCCAATTCTCCAACCAGTACACACAGCTGAGCCCCACCAAATGTCCTCTATTGTTCCAACAGGATCCATGGCAGGAGACCCATCCAGAGGTAAGGTGGGCGATTGTCTTACAGAATCAGGATGATAGAAGTGAAATCCATTGGCAGGATAGGCGCACCAACATCAGTGTTCTTGCTCAGGCCAACATCCCCAGCATCGAAGTTTTGACCACGCTCGATCAGCTCCGATGGACGGGTCACATTGTCCGCATGCCCGATACAAGACTCCCAAAACAAGCGCTCTACTCAGAGCTCCGGCACGGTAAGAGAGCCCCAGGTGGGCAGAGGAAACGCCTCAAGAGCACCCTCAAAGCCTCCTTGAAAAAGTGCAACATCCCCACCGACACCTGGGAATCCCTGGCCCAAGACCACTCAAAGTGGAGGAGAAGCATCCGGGAAGGCGCCGAACACCTCGAGTCTCTTCGCCGGGAGCAAGCGGAAGCCAAGCGCAGGCAGCGCAAGGAGCGCACATCATCCCAAGCACCCCACCCACCCGCCCCTTCAACCACCGTCTGCCCCACCTGTGACAGAGACTGTAGGTCCTGCATTGGACTCATCAGTCGCCTGAGAACTCATTCTTAATGTGAAAGCAAATCATCCTCGGTTCCCGAGGGACTGCCTAAGAAGAAGAAGAAGAAGAAGAAGGCGAACTAGATGGACCGTGGTCATTTTTGCCTCGTATTTCACAGCCGCTCCGTACATATCCACAGAAAACGGGCCATTACACCAGCGAGGTACTGCACATTGCAGCCCATCAATGTAGCACAGCCATTTAGAAGATGCAGTCTTTCGATGTCTGCCCTTTGTCAGTCTGTGAACTGACCCTGAATTGTTCGAACAGATGAAGCTGTTTGCCAGCAGGGTCACTCACTTCTCCTGCAATGTTTAGCATTGTTTTTCCTCAGGAGATTTCTTACAAGCTGATGGTGGGGATTAAGTGGTGGAGTGTTTTAAAGCGTTTTCCTTTCATCTCTGTTACCAGCGGCCAGCCTAATTAGGTGAAGCTCCTAATGTTCGCTGCACCAGTGCTGTCCAATACGTTAGCCGCCCGCCACATGTGGCCAATTGGGAAATCCAGATGTGGCGAATTACATTTCTGATCGGTAAATAAACAACATCATCGGGTCGCGTGATCCTAATACTCGGGTTCGTACGGCGTGCGCATGCGAACTGTAACCTTTTCGTGCGTTTGTTGGTAAAATGGAAAGACGAAAGGTAGAGTGTGCGAGTGTGTCTTGATCATTGTGGCTGCTTTACTTCCTTGGTCACCGAATGGTGTTTGTTAAGTAAATATAAATGTGTGAAGCACCTTTACCTGGATTATGTGTGTGTAAGGCGTTTTCTACTAGAATGAATCAGTCATTCATGAAAGAAAGACTTATGAAATAATACTGGGCAGCCTGCGGGTGGCGCTGTCCAGGGAGAGTATAAATACTCAGGCATGGGCCCAGCTTGCGCAGGACATTCTTAACAGGAACTAGTGAAGGACACAACTAGACCTCCATGTTGTAAAACAGTTGGTTAAAGCTTTGTTTAACACTTAGACAAAGTGCCTAATAGTTTTCTTACGTCAATTAGTGCACGCTATAGAAACATAGAAGATAGGAGCAGGAGTAGGCCATTCGGCCCCTCGAGCCTGCTCCGCCATTCAATGCGATCATGGCTGATAATCTAAATTCAGTACCCTGTCCCCGCTTTCTCCCCATATCCCTTGATCCCTTTAGCCTTAAGAAATATATCTAACTCCTTCTTGAATATATTTAATGAATTGGCCTCAACTGCCTTCTGTGGCAGAGAATTCCACAGGTTCACCACTCTCTGGGTGAAGAAATTCCTCCTCATCTCAGTCCTAAATGACTTACCCCTTATCCTTCGACTGTGATCCCTGGTTCTGGACTCTCCCGCCATCAGGAACGTCCTTCCTGCATCTAGTCTGTCTAGTCCTGTTAGAATTTTATATTTCAATGAGATCCCCTCTGATTCTTCTAAACTCTAGCGAATATAAGCCTAATCGACCCAATCTCTCTTCATACGTCATTCCTGCCATCCCAGGTATCAGTCTGGTGAATCTTCGCTGCACTCCCTCCATGGCAAGAACATCCTTCCTCAGATAAGGCGACCAAAACTGCACACAATACTCAAGGTGTGGTCTCTGCAAGGCCCTGTACAACTGCAGCAAGACATCCTTGTTCCTGTACTCGAATCCTCTCGCTATGAAGGCCAACATACGATTTGTCTTCTTAACCACCTGCATGCTTATCTTCAGCGACTGGTGCACAAGGACACCCAGGTCTCGTTGCACTTCCCCTTTTCCCAATCTATTGCAGTTCAGATAATAATCTGCCTTCCTGTTTTTGCCACCAAAGTGGATAACCTCGCATTTATCCACATTATACTGCATCTGCCATGCATCTGCCCAATCACCCAACCTGTCCAAATCATACTGGAGTTTCTCTGCATCCTCCTCACAGCACACACGCCCACCCAGCTTTGTGTCATCTGCAAACTTGGAGATATTACATCTAGTTCCCTCGTCTAGATCATTTATATATATTGTGAATAGCTGGGGTCCTAGCACCGATCCCTGCGGTACCCCACTAGTCACTGCCTGCCACTCGGAAAAAAACCTGTTTATTCCAACTCTTTGCTTCCTGTCTGCCAACCAGTTCTCTATCCAAGTCCGTACCTTACCCCCAATCCCATGTGCTTTAACTTTGCACGCCAATCTCTTATGCAGGACCTTATCGAAAGCCTTCTGAAAGTCCAAATACACCACATCCACTGGTTCTCCCATATCTATTCTACCAGTTACATCCTCAAAACATTCCAGTAGATTAGTCAAGCATGATTTACCTTATAGCCATGATATAGCCACACCAATGGCTGGTCAATGAATTCCATTTTATATATTCTACACAGCATGGTTCTACAAGAACAGTCAGAGTCAAGAGAAGACCATTTGGTCTTTCAAAGCTCGAGTCCCCCAGCTCGGAGTTGTCCAAGCTTTAGTCTTTGTCCTGATGTGTACCATGGAACCTCGCAGGGTACAGTAGTGCAGTGGTTATGTTACTAGACTAGTAAATCCAGAGACTGTGAGCTCAAATCACCACCGCAGGCAGCTGGGGAATTTAAATGGAATTAATTAAATCTGGAATTTAAAAATAAAAGCTAGTATTAGTAATGGTGACCACGAAACTACCAGATGGTCATAACAAAAAATTAAACTGATATATGTATGTGTTGTGTCATCTCCTGGATTTTCTCAAGGCGATTCTGTGTTGCAATATGATGTCTGATAGCAGGAGGCCATATATTTGAGAGGACTGGTCGCCATTGTTCATTGTTTTTTAAAAAATAAATATGCTTAATGTTCCAATCGGTAACTGAGGTGTATATGAAGAATCAGTTACAAATTTCACAGGTCCACTGTGGATATTCACTCAGTCTTGGTATCAGTAGTCACTTCTGTAAGTTGACCTCGTGTCCCCTATGAGCAGGAGTGCATCTGTACTGCCCAATATCTAGTTAAGTCATAGCATGACCCAGAGATGGTAACGTAGATACCTTAGCAAAATATTGCAGATGCTGGAAATCCGAAATAACAACAGAAAACACTGGAAAAACTCCGCAGGCCAGGGCAGCATCTGTGGAGAGAGAAACAGAGTCAACGTTTCAGGTCGAAACCCTTCGTCAGAACTGAGAAAAAAGCAGGAAATGAAACAGATTAAAAAGCAAGTTTGGGGGCTGGGAAATGGGGGAGGGGATGAAAGAACAAAAGGGAAGGTCTGTGAGGTGAAGAGACATTAAGAGATATTCAAGGCGAGACGAGATGGTAATAGGACAGGTAAAGTAACAAAGGATGGCTCTAGATGAAGTGTGAAATGCGCTGGCAGAGTGAGAGACAGCTGCCGTGTGGGAGAGAGAAAAAAGGAAAAGGCACAAACCAAAAGTGTGGATAAAAGATATATAAAAATATAATAGGGGCCGAAGTTATGATCTGAAATTGTTGAACTCGATATTGAGCCCGGAAGGCTGTAAAGTGCCTAATCGGAAGATGAGGTGCTGTTCCTCGAGCTTACATTGAGCTTCCGTATTCGCTGCTCACGATGTGGTCTCCTCTACATTGGGGAGACCAAACGGAGATTGGGTGACCGCTTTGCGGAACACCTCCGTTCAGTCCGTAAGGGTGACCCCGAGCTTCCGGTTGCCTGTCACTTTAATTCACCGCTCCATTCCCACTCAGACCTCTCGGTCCTTGGCCTCTTGCATTGTTCCACGGAAGCTCAGCGTAAGCTCGAGGAACAGCACCTCATCTTCCGATTAGGCACTTTACAGCCTTCCGGACTCAATGTCGAGTTCAACAATTTCAGGTCATAACCTCGGCCCCTATTATATTTTTATATATTTTTTATCCACACTTTTGGTTTGTGCCTTTTCCTTTTTTTCTCTCTCCCACACGGCAGCTGTCTCTCACTCTGCCAGCGCATTTCACACTTCATCTAGAGCCATCCTTTTGTCTCTTTACCTGTCCTATTACCATCTCGCCTCGCCTTGAACATCTCTTAATGTCTCTTCACCTCACAGACCTTCCCCTTTGTTCTTTCATCCCCTCCCCCATTTCCCAGCCCCCAAACTTGCTTTTTAATCTGTTTCATTTCCTGCTTTTTTTCTCAGTTCTGATGAAGGGTTTCGACCTGAAACGTTAACTCTGTTTCTCTCTCCACGGATGTTGCCTGGCCATGCTGAGTTTTTCCAGCGTTTTCTGTTGTTATAACGTAGATACCCTGTTGCACGAACTGGATGTTATGATCTTGCATGCATTGCCATATCCACTCTCCTGTCTTTTTGGAAGATAGATTGAAAAGCATTCTTGTGAGTTAAGGGATGGAACCGGTCTACGATTTTCTTTTCCATTAGGCATGGTGTAAAATGGGCTGCTGATTCGCTATGAGCCTGTCTTGTGCTACTGACATGGACCCAAGGTGTCAGCCGTGGCTCAGTGCTAGCACTGCCATCTCGGAGTCAGAAGAATTACTTCGAATTACATAGAATGTACAGCACAGAAACAGGCCATTCGGCCCAACTGGTCCATGCCGGTGTTTATGCACCACACGAGCCTCCTCCCACCCCTCTTCATCTAAGGTTGTGGGTTCATAGTCCCACTCCAGAGACTTGAGCACAAAATCTAGTGCAGTACTGAGGGGGTGCTGCACTGTCAGAGGTGCCGTCTTTCAGATGAGATGTTAAACCGAGGCTCCGTCTGCTCTCTCAGGTGGACGTAAAAGATCCCAAATACACTATTTTAAAGGAGAGAAGGGGAGTTCTTCCCGGTGTCCTGGGGCCAATATTTATCCCTCAATCAACATCATTAAAACAGATGATCTGGTCATTATCGCATTGCTGTTTGTGGGAGCTTGCTGTGCGCAAATTGGCTGCTGCGTTTCCTACATTACAACAGTGACTCCACTTCAAATAGTACTTCATTGCCTGTAAAGCGCTCTAGGATGTTCTAAGGTCATGCAAGGCACTATATAAATGCAAGTCTTTCTTGAATTTGAATATCTGTCGACCACATTTAAAAATAAATTAAATCCCAGTTCTGACGAAGGGTCATCGACCTGAAACATTAACTGTGTTTCTCTCTCCACAGATGCTGCCTGACCTGCTGAGTATTTCCAGCATTTTCTGTTTTTATTTCAGATTTCCAGCATCCGCTTTTGTTTAAAAATAAATTGGTGGTCACATAAATAACGGTGGAAAAACACACAGTCGCCATTTGTTTGAAGGCAGCTTGGCTCCTCCCTCAAGCTCTGCAGATGGCTAAGGAAACGTGGGATAAAACTCTGACTGTAAGCAACTATTGTAAACTTCTTAAGATGAGTGACTCGATTAAAGGAACTTCCATAAAACTAAAACCTCATCAGTCACAGTCCATGTGGCTGGTCCAATACATACTGTAATGATCAGTAACATGTCATTCTAGAATGGTACACTAGGTGGAGCTGTATGTTTAGTGGTGGGCTACCCACAAGGCAGTAGTCAAGATGGATGCCTGTACACTAGTCCACATGGCTGAATAAATGACTAGCTCAAGCTAGCTGTTCATAATGAAAACGTCTATTTATTTATGAACATAACACATACCGTACAATATTCTACCATTTGTACCTTTCAATTGCTTCTATCCAGCTCCCTCATTGAATTTGTCAACACTTTCCACCTTCATTGTTTCTCCGAGTAGACCCTCCCCATGTTCTCCAGCCTCTGAGTGAAGCACTTAAATCGAGGCTGTCTGTTCATCTCCCCTCTTTCAGATGTAGGGTCTCTTCTTTAAAATGTTAACCCTTTTTTTTGTTTGTCGGATGCCGGGGAACAATATTCAGGGACTCCGCTAGGTGGGAAGAGGGTGGGCATTGCTCTGGAATATTGCGGTGTAGAGCTTACCAGCCCATTCCTGCACCGATCGCCGTTGTTACCTGGCCATTCTGGAAGTGGGGGGGGGGGGGGGGGGGGAGGCGCGTGTTGACCGGAGAGTGGCAACTTGTTTCGGGCAGGAGGACCCCGTGTGTCGGACCCTGACGTAATATTCAGGTACCGGTGGGTGCAGCCAGCACCAAGCGCAATCCGCCCATTGGTGCCAGGCGCTCAGCAGCGTAACCAATGCTCCTTAAAGGGACGGAGGAGCAGGAGGAGGCCATTCAGTCCTTCGAGCCTGTTCTGCCATTCTATGAGATGTTGGCTGATCTGCATCCTAACTCCATCCTTGGCTCCATATCCCTGAATACCCTTCACTAGAAAAAATCTATCGTTCTCAGATTTAAAATTATTAATTGAGCTCGCGTGTACTGCTTTTTGTAGGAGGGTGTTCCACATTACTGTAGTGTATGTACCTTTAAGAGAGAACTACTTTTACAGCTCCTGTATACTGTAGTACCGGCAGTGACCACACCTGTATATAAGCTTTGAGCATGCCTCTGTACTGCAGTCTTGAGACTACCCTACTCCAGTAAACACCTGTTGATTGTTAAGTTACAGCCTCCGTTTAGTTATTGGGAAACATCCTACTTTAAGAATCACGGATCTAACAGTGGCGACGAGGTCGATTCGAATCTGCCTGCAACTCTGCATTTCCCTTCAAAGATTCGCTCTGGGAGGACGGTGGAAGAAAGTCGAGGCCAGAAGCACGGGCGTCGACCATGAGCAACCGCCCAGTCATCCGGCAGAGAGTAAACATCGCAGGAGAGGCTTTTGAGAGCCGGGCTTGGTTCCCCAGCCACGACGATCCAGCAACAGACTGGCAACAGGTACGGCACACACCCTTCCTGGACAGCGGCGGCTGGAGCCGACCGACGGCATAGAAAAGCCGAGCAGCGTCGACGGGGTAAGAGAGAGGGTGAAGCGCACAGGGCGCGGCCGGGGGTTGAAAACCGAGCGGCGTCGAGGAAAAACAAACAGAGAGAGAGAGAGGGTAAAGCAGCAGCCGGGTTCACGACTGAGCGACGGCAACGGGAAAGGCGCACAGGAGAACGCACAGAGCACAGCCAGGGCTCAAGGGCTGAACCCCGTCCACGGGGAGAAGAAGGGAGAGCATAGGAGACGCTATTTTTAGAAGCCGCAGCAGAGAAGAAGGGCAAGCGCGGGAAGGAAGGAAAGCGCGGGAGACGCCATTTTGTGCCAGCGGAGAAGGGAGAGCGCGGGAGACGCCATTTTAGACAGTTAAATCACACCCAGCGATGGTGAAGAGTGGCAGTATCACTGCGTTCGACAATGAAGTCGAAGATTGGGCGACATATGTGGAACGCATTGAGGTGTACTGCAGGGCGAATGAAGTGCCAGATGCTAGGAAAGCACTGGTTTTGTTAAATTCCATGGGTGCAAAAACTTATGGCTTACTGCGAAACCGGATAACCCCAGAGAAGCCCGTGGATAAGAATTTCGAAAGCATAGTAGAAATCCTACAGGACCACTTAAGCCCCACACCGCTGCTGATAGCAGAAAGATTTAAGTTCCATAAAAGGAACCAGCATAAAGACGAAAGTAATGCTGAGTATTTAACGGAACTGCGCAAGCTATCGAAACACTGCCAGTTTGGAGTGGGACTATCAGATACGTTAAGGGACAAGTTTGTGTGTGGGCTTCAAAGTGAAGGAACCCAGAAACGGCTTCCAACAGAAAAGGATCTTACGCTGGACAAGGCTTTCAGCATGGCAGTATCACACGAAGCAGCCGCACGGGGCGCTGCAGAGATACAACGGAGACCGCAAGAATATGGCACCAATGAAATGTCATATGGAGCAGGGAAGTGTTATCGCTGCGGCAGAACAACACACGACCAGAAGGATTGTTGGTTCAAGGACCAAGTGTGCAGACAGTGTGGAAAAGCAGGACACATAGCAAGAGTCTGCAGGTCAGGGAAGAAAACCAACAGCAAGAAATCTCCACAGGAGAAGTACAAAAAGGTACATAAGGTGATGGACAGTAGTTCAGACGAACAGAAAAGTGATACAGACTCCGGAAGCAAGGAGCTGGGTTGTCTGAAACTACATAAGGTAACCAAAATGGAGGATCACCAGACTATCTGGGTCACACTCAAGATAGACGGAGTCCAAGTGAAAATGGAATTGGACACTGGATCAGCCCTAACAGTCATAAACCAAAGGGCCTACAAGCGGCTATTTCCACATATACCCTTGAAAGCTACAGAGATTGTCTTGAAGACATACACGGGGCAAAAAGTCTACCCCAAAGGAAAAGTAAGGGTGAAAGTGATATACAAAGGCCAGGAAATACCTAAAATGGACCTATATGTATTGCCAGATGGAGGACCACCACTACTAGGACGGGAATGGATCCGGAAGATACAATTAGATTGGCATTCTATACAGGCACTGAAGGTTGAGGCCAAAAAGGATGACGACGTCACACCTGGACGACTGTCAAAAATGCTAACTGACGTACAAGAAGTTTTCCAGGAGGGACTTGGAACACTAAAAGGCATAACAGCAATGATTAAAATAGAGGAAAATGCAAGCCCAAAGTTTTTTAAGGCCAGACCGGTGCCTTATGCGATCCGACCAGCCGTCGAAGCAGAGTTGGAAGGGTTGGAATGTTCAGGAGTACTGTCCAAAGTAGACTGGAGCGAGTGGGCTACACCCATCGTTCCTGTAATGAAGAGGTCGTTGAGTAATACGCCTGGGGAACCAAAGAATGTCCGCATCTGTGGGGATTTTAAGGTGACAGTGAACCCAGTCCTTCACACGGTACAATATCCGCTTCCACGGATTGAGGATATTTTCGCCTCGCTATCTGGAGGTAAACGCTTCACCAAAATTGATCTGGCCCAGGCGTACTTGCAAATGGAGGTAGAAGAAGCCTCGAAACAATACCTCACGATCAACACTCATAAAGGTCTCTATCAATACAACCATCTGGTGTTCGGGGTAGCATCAGCTCTGGCTATTTGGCAAAGGGCAATGGATCAAGTCCTGCAAGGGATTCCAGGGACCCAGTGTTATTTGGACGACATCCCGGTCACGGGCGAAAATGACAGTGATCACCTCGCCAACCTGGAGAAGGTGCTCACTAGATTAAAGGAATATGGGCTACGAGCTAATCGCCACAAGTGCGAGTTTTTCCAGAAGCAGATCTCATATTGTGGCCACGATATTGATGAAGAGGGGTTACATAAATCCCCTGAAAAGATTGAGGCAGTAGTCAAGGCTCCAGCACCGGAAAATGTGTCACAACTGAGGTCGTTCCTCGGGCTGGTGAACTACTACCATAAGTTCTTGCCGAATTTGTCTACAGTAGTACACCCACTGAATACCCTACTACAAACGGGGGTACTATGGAAGTGGAATGACGAATGTAAACGAGCTTTCCAGAAGTGCAAAGAATTGATCACATCAAAAGAGGTGTTGGCCCATTTCAACCCAGCACTACCAATCCGGTTGGCATGTGATGCATCACCCTATGGTATTGGAGCGGTGCTGTCGCACAAATTCCCAGACAGGTTGGAGAGGCCAGTAGCCTTTGCGTCTCGGTCACTAACCTTAGCCGAGCGCAACTACGCCCAGATCAACAGGGAGGCCCTCAGCCTAGTATGGGGAGCAAAAGAATTCAACCACTATCTGCATGGGCAGAAGTTCACCTTGCTGACTGACCACCAACCACTTGTCTCCATCTTTAATCCAAAGAAGGGCGTTCCGGTGATGACTGCACAACGGTTACAAAGATGGTCCCTTTTTCTAGGGGCGAACCAATATGAAATAGAA
This sequence comes from Somniosus microcephalus, assembly GCF_052327205.1. NCBI lineage: Eukaryota > Metazoa > Chordata > Chondrichthyes > Squaliformes > Somniosidae > Somniosus > Somniosus microcephalus. The sequence continues at coordinate 12,176,663 of NC_140994.1, read as the reverse complement.
TATAAAGGCACGAAACAGCATGGGAACGCTGATGGGCTATCACGCTTGCCACTGCCTACTGTGGAGGAAGCACCAGCAGTGGATCCTGTCGAAATATTTTATTCGTCAATAATTGAACGATTGCCAGTAACTAACGCGGATATAGAGAAGGAGACCCGCACTGATCCGACACTGTCTCGGGTATATGATTTGATGGTGAGGGGATGGCCAACAAATGGCGACTCACTGTCGCCAGCATTCTCATCCAAAAGAGAACAGCTGTCAGTATGCCAGGGGACAGTGATGTGTGGATCCCGAGTGGTAATTCCACCCAAGTTAAGGGAGAGAGTGCTCAATGAGCTTCACGAAGGTCATCTGGGAGGGGTGAAAATGAAAAGCCTTGCTAGGGCTTATGTGTGATGGCCGGGGATTGATCAACAAATCGAGGACCTAACTAAGAGCTGCTCAGAATGCCAGAAGGTCCAAAATGCACCACCACATGCCCCTCTACACCCATGGGAGTGGCCCTCCTCTCCATGGCAACGGGTGCATATTGATTTTGCTGGTCCACTCATGGACTCAATGTTATTAATAGCAGTGGATGCGCACTCGAAATGGCCTGAGGTGATAAAAATGTCCTCAACCACTACAGAGAAAACGATTGCAGTCCTACCGACCATATTTGCCAGGAACGGCTTGCCAGAGCAGATTTGCTCTGATAATGGACCACAGTTCGTGTCCGAAGAGTTTCGGAAATTTATGAGAAGGAATGGGGTAAGGCATTACACATCCGCCCTGTATCATCCAGCCACAAATGGATTGGCTGAGAGGTTCGTACAAACCTTTAAAAAGGCGATAAAGGCCATGTGCGATGATGAAATTCCACTACAGCATAAGGTGGACAATTTCCTGTTAGCCTACAGAAATGCGACACATGCAGTTACCAACCAGACCCCGGCCATGATGTTCTTTAACCGAAGGTTGAGATCTCGTCTGGATTTGCTCAGACCAAATGTGCGAAGAAATGTTGAGGATAAACAATTCCAGCACATCAATGAGAAGCCGACAAGGAGCTTCAATGTAGGATAACCAGTCTTGGCCCGTGACTACCGAACAGAGAAATAGCAACCCGGAACGATATGCACACGGCAGGGGCCATTAATGTACACAGTGGATGTCGGGGAGAACATTGTGAGACGCCACGTCGACCAGATCTTAGCGTCACAGGAACGAGTCAACCCCAAGACTCGCGTACCTGGGGATGAACCCGACAGACCGGTAGCATCTACCTTAGAAACAGTAGCAGTGGAAACCGATGATATGGGGCCAGAATCGCCTCCGCACCAAGAACAAGACACTCAGGAAAGGCGCTATCCAGAAAGGATCAGGAAGCCACCCCAAAGACTGAATCTATAAATGGACTATTTCTGTTTAATGTGCATGTTAAAGTGTTAATTGTTATTTGCATATTGTGGGTACTGCTAATCTAAAAGGGGAGGAATTGTAGTGTATGTACCTTTAAGAGAGAACTACTTTTACAGCTCCTGTATACTGTAGTACCGGCAGTGACCACACCTGTATATAAGCCTTGAGCATGCCTCTGTACCCCAGTCTTGAGACTACCCTACTCCAGTAAACACCTGTTGATTGTTAAGTTACAGCCTCCGTGTAGTTATTGGAAAACATCCTACTTTAAGAATCACAGATCTTGTTAAGTCTGTGTGTTATATTGCGAATTACTACACAGACCACAAGAGTAAACTTTAACAGGACTTTACTGGTTGAAGGTCAGGGCGGAACTGCCCAATAAATCATTACACAGCACTTATATACCGGTGTGGTCACCGCCGGTACTACAGTATACAGCAGCCAAGATAAAGTAGTGCATCTCTTAAAATAGTTCTCTTAAAGGTGGATGGTTACATACAATAGTTCTCTTAAAGGTGGAACGGTTACATACACTACAATCCTCCCTTTTTAGCTTACAATATACCTATTCCCCATTAAACATAACATCATAACATATATATCCAACTTCATGTAGAAACAGTTCACAGATTCAGTCTCTGCGGGAAACAGTTCACAGATTCAGTCTCTGCGGAGGCGCCTCCTGCGCTTCCTGACTCGGTCCGGATAACGCCTCGGTGGTGTAGTAGGTTCACGTTGCTGGGGTGACTCATCCAATAGTCCTTCACTGGACTTAACAGCTTGAACTTTCGTAACTTCCGAACCAGCCTTGCTGGCTTCTAAAGGCTCGAGTACCTTGGGAATTTTTCCTACTTCCAGACTGATTTGGCTCAGTTCAGAGGGACCACGTGCGTGACCTGGAAGGGGTGATAATGGTTCAGATGAGTCATCTTCATCATCATGGGACAACTCACATGAATATACTAGATTGCTGTCCTCCTCAGTATCTACGTCCTCCACATGGTTTATTATTTCTATTTTTGGAGCTTCAACTGTGAGTGTGGCTGCGGTCTGTGCATTACTTGATTTGCAGCTATATTCACCAGAGTCTTTGAGTGTGAGATTTGTAATGGTAAGTTCTATCACATTCTTATTTTGTTTAAATTTGTGACGGTCAGAAGATTCGATTAAGCTCTGGTCTTTGTACCATCTGACCATCTTGGGAGTAAGTGTAAACTCACAGCTCAAAGTAGCAGAATGCTTCTCTTCCACTGTAATGTTCTGTAGTCCTTTGACTACCTTTGACGGAGGCTCTTTAATAGTCAGCCTTGCCTCAGATTTTGATTTCCCTGCAATAAATTGCAGCAAGCCGGTCATCTTACAAGTTGTCTTTTTCAGAGTGAGACGATGAATAGTGCCACGATGCTCAATGTCCACATCTTCAGAAGCCTGAAGAATTTCACCATTTAGTATCCATTTTGGAGACTTCACGTCAGCAACTGAAAGCTCACACTCAAAAATGGCGTCACCTGGCTCTGACACTTCCACATCACATATGGGTTTAATGATGGCAATTGATTGCTCTTCTACATATAACTTTGCTGTGCTTTGGTCATCTATGGCATCGCACATGTAGTTGCCTTCATCTTCAAAAGCGACATTATTAATAACGAGCTTCCTGTACTCATCTTCACTCACAATCTCATATTTATTACTGGGATGAATCTCTTTGTCTTTGTAATACCACTTGACAGCAGCATTTGACCTGGAAACCTTGCATTCGAAAATGACACGATGTTTCTCCATGTCAATCTTCTCTCTTAAGGGTTTCACAATTTTAACTGGCAATTCTTTAATTCGAAGCAAAGCTCTGGAAGTAGCGCCTTCCGCAACAAACTTGATCTCTGCAGCATCTTCAGTTTTTGTCTCTGCCCCCAATTCCCTGAGTGGCTTATTACTGCTGACACTGCTCACAAAAGGGTGCTCTTTCTTCTTAGCTTTCAACTGATCGATGAATTCGACATATTCCCTTTCTTGCTCAGCTTTGATTCGTTTGGCCTCCTCACGCAGACGGTTTGTGTGTTCCTGCTCCATTTTCCCAATCAGCTGCTTCAGCTGTCTTTCCAGATTCTCCAACTCTGTGTCAAAGAACTTTTTCTTTGCATTCATCTCTTGCTCAAAACGGTGAATCAATTGTTCCAACTGCTGTTGTAGTTTGAAATTGAGTTGAGTCCGAGCCCGGTGTTCCCCAGAAATGTGCATGTCTGTAGACTGGACAGACTCAGAATTCTCTGTCAAACTATGTTGTTGTTGTTCGGTGGAAATCTGTTCTGATACTTTGTTCTCTTCTGAAGCATTTATGCACTCCTTCGTTTTTCCATCATTAGTCTGCAAGTCCATTTTAGACTTGTCTTTTGCACATGGGCTGGTCTTACCATCATCAGTTCCAGAGTCTGAGCTGATTGTCTTCACCGAGTTCTCACTCTCTGCTTTGTCCCTGTCACTGTTGCATATGCCCTCATCCAATATTCTGGACAATCGTGCAGGTTTGACATTTTTCTTTCCAGAATCTACCGTTATTGCTTTTAGGGAGTGCCAGTCCATATTTATTTTCCTGATCCACTCCCGTCCCAGAAGTGGTGGACCTCCCTCAGGTAGTACATATAAGTCCATTCCTTGGTGTTCTTTGCCCTTGTGTCTCACCTTGACTTTTATCTTTCCAATGGGGTATACTCTTTGCCCCGTGTATGTTTGCAATACTATCTTCGTATCCCGTAGGGGAATATGTGTGAATAACTTTTTGTAATCTTGTTTATTCATGACCGTCAACGCCGATCCGGTGTCCAAGTCCATCTTCACGTGGACTCCTGCTATCTGCAGTGTGACCCAGATAGTTTGTCGGTCAGCTTCCTTACTCACATTGTGAATTCTCAGACTACCCAGTTCCTTGCTGTTGGAGTCTGAATCCGAATTCTGTTCATCCGAACTCTTCTCAGCCACCTTGTGTACCTTGCTGCACTTTTCCTGCGGTGACTTTTTTTTGTTGCTGGTCTTCTTTCCTGACCGGCATACCTTAGCTATGTGACCAAGCTTGCCACATTTTCTACATTCCTGGTTTTTAAACCAGCATTGGTTCTGATCGTGTGTTGTCTTCCCACAACGATAACATTTCGTTGTACCCGAAGCCATTTGATCCACGCTGAGTACCGCTGCCTTACAGCTGCATTTCCGCAGTGCCTCTCGCTGTGGCTTCGTGCGATGCTGCAATAAGGACAGCCTTATCAAGTGTAAGATCGTTCTCTTCGAGCAGTCGCTTTTGTGTTCCTTCCTTCGACAACCCGCACACGAACTTGTCTCTCAGTGCCTCTGTCAGATTTTCCCCAAACTGACAGTATTTCGCTAGTCTACGCAGTTCAACCAAGTATTCCGCGTTGCTTTCCTCTTTCAGTTGCGTTCTCGCATAAAATTTAAATCGTTCCGCTAACATCAGCGGTGTGGGGTTCAAATGATCCTTCAGGACAGCAACAATATTAGCGAAAGTCTGATCCGCCGGTTTAGCTGGTGATAGAAGATGCTTCAATAGCCCGTATGTCTTCGCACCCATTGAGTTTAGTAAGGTTAGAGCTTTATCATCATTTGCTATTTTATTTGCCTTACAATATATCGCTATGCGTTCTACATACGTGGCCCAATCTTCCACATCGGGATCGAAATCGTTGATGTTACCACGCTTAGGCATCTTCGCAATCTTTTTGAGAAACAACAACGAATTTTTTTCTTTAACTTTTTTTTCCAAAAAATGGTGGTTTCCCGCGCTTGTCTTCTTCCCCGCCTACTTTCAAAATGGCGGTTTCCCGCTCTTGTCTTCTTCCCCGCCTCCGAAAATGGCGGTTTCCCGCGCTCGGTCTCCCTCGCTCGGTCTCGTTCTCCCTCGCTCGAACGGTCTCGTTCTCCCTCGCTCGCTCGGTCTCCCTCGCTCTCCCGCTCGCTCGGGCTCTGTCTCTCCCGCTCGCTCGGGCTCTGTCTCTCCCTCAGCGGTTTTCAATCGTGCCTCCCAGCCCCTCTCGCAGTCCGGTCCTTTCCTCCCCCGGCTGCGGCTGAGTTCTCCGCGGTTTTTCTTTTTTTTTTTTATTACCTCCCGCGCCTTACGATCCCGGTCGCAGCGCCTCGCGGCCTCGGTCGCTGCCCGGCCTTTTTCCCCTGTCGCGGTCGAGCTGTCTCTCGACGCTGTTGCGTCTCCCAGCCCGCTTGTGCCTGGTCTCTCACACCGGCTGCGTTCCCGCTTGTAGCCCGGTCTCTCACGCCGGCTGCGTTTGCCTGCACCGCGGCTTCTATGCCCTACGCTGCCCCAGTCTCAGCGCCTCTGGCCCCGACTTCTGTCCGGCTCCTTTCCCCCGGCCGTGGTCGAGTTCTCCGCCCTTATATCCTCCGTTTTTTTTATTTTCTCCCCTACTCACAGTCAACGTGGCCGACTTGCTTCTCGTCGCTGATCGGCTCACCCACCACCGTGATAGAAGGGACGATCACTGCCTGTTGCTGATGGAAGGCTTCGTGTCAGAATTCTTCCTTCTTCCTTTGCTCTGCAGACTCGAGTCTTCTCTCAGCAGAATGACGAGGGCGGATGCCTCTTCTCGACGCCCGTTAAACTGCCTCGGATGTATCTCTGCCGCAGGGTAAGATCGAACTCGTCGCCACTGTTAAGTCTGTGTGTTATATTGCGAATTACTACACAGACCACAAGAGTAAACATTAACAGGACTTTACTGGTTGAAGGTCAGGGCGGAACTGCCCAATAAATCATTACACAGCACTTATATACCGGTGTGGTCACCGCCGGTATTACAGTATACAGCAGCCAAGATAAAGTAGTGCAACCCTTAAAATAGTTCTCTTAAAGGTGGACGGTTACATACAATAGTTCTCTTAAAGGTGGAATGGTTACATACACTACAGATCTAACAATTACCACCACTCTTTGTGTGAAGAAGTGTTTCCTAACTTCTCTCCTGAATGGCCTGGCTCAGATTTTAAGGTTGTGTCCCCTTGTCCTAGACTCCTCCCAGCAGCAGGAAAGGTTTCTCTCTATCTACGATATCAATTCCTTTCAGAATCCTAAACCAGTGCTCCTTAAAGGGACTGTTACAGGCTGCTAAGAATCTTTGTGGGACTAAGGCACCAGGAAGAGCCCAGAAAAACTTGTCGCCCACTCCCGGCTTGCCGTGTACTCCCCCAAACCCCCAACCCCACCTTGTGAGTGCATAGGAACAGGAACAGGCCATTCAGCTCCTCGAGCCTGTTCCACCATTCAGTGAGATTGTGGCTGATCTGTATCTTAACTCCCATCCACCCACTTGGTTCCATATCTTTACCCAAAGAGTGGTTAGAATGTGGAACTCGCTACCACAGGGAGTGGTTGAGGCGAATAGCACAAATACATTTAAGGGGAAGCTGGATAAACACATGAGGGAGAAAGGAATAGGAGGATATGTTGATGGGGTGAGATGAGAGGGGTGGGAGGAGGCTCGTGTGGAGCATAAACACCGGCACGGGCCTGTTGGGCCGAATGGCCTGTTTCTGTGCTGTAGACTCGATGTAACTCGATATTCCTTAATACCCTTGCCTAAACCAAATCTACCAATCACAAGTTTTGACATTTTCTATTGACCCCCCCAGCCACAACAGCTTGTTGGGCACTGAGTCCCCATGGAACCCAAACCCAAATCAACATTCCCTTAAAATAAGAAATAAGTTAATTCCCAATGAGAGAACGCAATTATTTCTGGAATTTCTGCTGATTTCCTGACATTTTTTTCTTAGAAACAGGAGACTGGGTAATGGAATGGAATTCTCCAGATCATAGGGGGACTGATTGTGCAAACATTTGAATGGAGACAGCTTAAAGCATCACTCACTGAACAGCTAAGGTTTTCACTCGCAATATTATATAATTAAGGTCTGCAGGCAGACTGACATATAGCAGGCCTGCAATTTTCTGTTGTACAACACACAGGAATATTATACTGCAGTAACGCACACTCTGTTACCATACAGTATGGGGGGAGGCGGGCTATCCATGTCTTTGTTACCTCTAGACTTGACTATTCCAACACTCTCCGGGCCGGCCTCCCACCTTCTACCCTACGTAAACTTGAGCTCGTCCAAAACCCTGCTGCCCGTGTCCTAACTCGCATCAAGTCCCGTTCGCCCATCGCCCCCTGTGCTCGTTGATCTACATTGGCTTCCGGTCCGGCAACACCTCGATTTTAACATTCTCATCCTTGTTTAAAAATCCCTCCTTGGCCTCGCCTCTCCTCCCTGTCTCTGTAACCTCCTCCAGCCCCACAACCCCCCGAGTTCTCTGCGCTCCTCTAATTCTGGCCTCTTGCGCATCCCCCGATTTTAACCGCTCCACCATTGGCGGCCGTGCCTTCAGCTGCCTGGGCCCTAAGCTCTGGAATTCCCTCCCTAAACCTCTCCGCCTCTCTCTCCTTTAAGACACTCCTTAAAACCTACCTCTTTGACCAATCCCTGTCCTAATACAGGAAACTCTCCTTTTACCGGTACCTAAACAACCGGAAATCTCTCTTAACCGGCAAAATTCAGGAGTGGGTTCAGGTAAGTTTTACTTCATATTAGTGGCCGTGTAACCGGGGTTCCTGCACCTGTTGCCATGCAACAGGGACACCTGGGTCTGTGGCCGTGTACGGGGCTCTCGTACCTTAATAAATATACCTCTCTGTAATCCGGACTTTTTGATCAACCGGCACCATGCCGGTCCCGTCGGTGCCGGATAAAAAAGTTTCCTGTATCTCCTTATGTGGTTCGGTGTCAAATTTTGTCTGATTTACGCTCCTGTGCAGTGCCTTGGGATGCTTTACTACTTTAAAGTTGCTATATAAATGCAAGTTGTTGTTGTAGTCTGCTAATTTCAGTGCAAAAGTGAATGGCAGTTAATACAAACACGGTGCACTGTCTGGTAAAAATGCCCCTGGGCTATTTTTTTGAACTGCGGTCTCCTATCCCTCCAAAGCTGTCAACAAACATTGGCAAAAACCAAGAGAAAAACAAATCTGAGTTTTGCTCATTAAGCCCTTGTTAACTTCATTAACGATGAACTTGTGCGGCGTTCCTTAGCTACAGAGTCAGCACTTCACTCCCAGCCCGCACCCCTCCACCCCACCGCCTCAGCACCTAGCGCTGGGGCCTGCTCCCTTAGGTCCTCAGCAGCGTCCAGCTCCTTCCTCAATTCCCTTTCCCCCCCCCTCCCACCCCTCCAACCTTAGCCTTGATATCGTTCCTGCTGGCTCAAGCAGGGTTGTTCTGGGTCCCCACGTCCACCTACTCTCCCCGGGGCAGGCAGCCCAATTCGGAACTCCTGCGCACCAGGCTCCTCCCTCCCCCTCCCCCTCCCCCTCGGGTTGCCAGGCCTCCAGGATTGGCTTGCTTTCTGTTTTTCCACACTTACATGACAGACTCAAAACTTTTATATACTGGAGCGCACTGCCTGAAAGAGCAGAGGAAGCAGATTCAATAGTAACTTTCAAAAGGGAATTGGATAAATACTTAGAATCCTAGAACAGTACAGCACAGGAGGAGGCCATTCGGCCCATCGAGTCTGCGCCGGCTCTTTCGAAGAGCAATCCAGTCAGTCCCACTCCCCCGCTCTTTCCCCATATCCCTGCAATTTTTTCTCCTTCAAGTATTTATCCAATTCCCTTTTGAAGGCTACTATTGACTCTGTATCCACCGCCCTATCAGGCAGCGCATTCCAAATCCTAACCACTCGTTGCTTAAAAAAGTTTTTCCTCATGTCGCCTCGGGTTCTTTTGCCAATCACCTTAAATCTGAGCCCTCTGGTTATCGACCCTTCAGCCATTGGAAACAGTTTCTCTTTATTTACTCTATCTAAACCCTTCATGATTTTAAACACCTCTATCAAATCTCCTCTTAGCCTTCTCTGATCGAAGGAGAACAGAAAGGGAACATTTTCCGGGGCTGCGGGGAAAGAGCCGGCGGGGTGGGGGGGGGCAGTGGGTGGGGGGGCGCGGGGAGCGGGACTAATTGGAGAGCTTTTTCAAAGAGCTGGCACAGCGCACGATGGGCCAAATGGCCTCCTTCTGTGCTGTAAGATACTATGATTATATATCATGGAATCATAGAAATTTATGGCACAGAAGGAGGCCATTTGGCCCATCGTGTCTGTGCCGGCCGAAAAAGAGCTCTCCAGCCTAATCCCACTTTCCAGCTCTTGGTCCGTAGCCCTGTGGGTTACGGCACTTCAAACGCATATCCAAGTACTTTTTAAATGTGATGAGGGTTTCTGCCTCGACCACCCTTTCAGGCAGTGAGTTCCAGACCCCCACCACCCTCTGGGTGAAGAAAGTTCTCCTCAACTCCCCGCTAATCCTTTAAATCTATGCCCCATATATAGAAATGCACAGTAATTTAAATCCACTGTCGCCCTTGGCGCATTTCAAGCCATCGCTTGTCAGAGCTACAAAGATCTGTGTAAAAATCCCTTTCCTACGTTCCTTGCTTTCTACTGACATTTGGCATCAGTTGTTTATATTCAATGCTTCACACAGAGCAAGTATCTCAAGCTGCTGATCCTCGGTTGCTTCCAGTGTGACTGACATCTGGCTTATTTGCTTCTTTATTGAGCTTTGTTTAGACGGAGGCTTAGCTGCTGACCTGGGTTTATCCCACGCCCTGTCAAGCGAAAGAACGGCTTTGCACTTGTCTTGTCACCACTCCCCAAACCAGTCTCCGCTCCGCCCGGCTTTTTGGCTTGGCCTTGGCGCACGAGAGCCGCTAATTTGCGTTCTGACATGTTTGTATGGAAAGAATTTATCCGTTCCTTCGGGAGTTCGACCCTTCCCCCCTCTCAAAGCCAGCACGAGGGAACGGAGAGGTTTCTGCACTTCTCTGTTTCTCTCTGCGCACCCCTCTTTATTCTAAATTATTTTCTCCTCTGCTTTTCCATTACTGTGAGTCTCCTTCCCCACACCTTGCCATGCGCCTTCCCCCCACCCCCCCGACAAAAGGCATCAGTGTGGCCTGTGCCCGGGAATCTATCCATGGCTTTCTAAAAGTCACCCGAGAGTCTGCGGAAGTCCCTTTAAGGGCCGTTGGTTTGGCTGTTCAACGTTCAGTTCCACTGGGTGTGCAGCTCGCACTCCACTCGACAGAGTAAGAACAAAATTGCATTGGGGTCCTAAATGCCTCTTAGATGTATCTTAAATATATTCATTTAATTTTGTTATGAAGGGTTTTAATAAGAGTTAAAAAGGTGAACATGTTTTTTCCTGGCAGGAGGGTCGGTAACCAGAGGACACAGACTTAAGATAATTGGCAAAAGAACCAGAGGGGGGAGATGAGGAGATTTTTTTTTTTTAACCCAGTGTTTTGTTGTGATCTGGAATGCGCTGCCTGAAAAATAACTTTCAAAAAAGGGAATTGGATAAATAGTTGAAGGGGAAAAATCTGCAGGGCTCTGGGGAAAGAGCGGCGGCGGGGTGGGGGGAGTGGGACTGATTGGACAGCTCTACCAAAGAGCCGGCACAGGCCCGATGGGCCGAATGGCCTCTTTCTGTGCTGCGTGATTCTAATGAGGTTGCAGCCTGTTTCTCGTGTGAGCTTCTTAAATTGTAGCCTGCTCCAAAATGGCATCAGACGCACATTGGGTGGCCAGGGAGCCATAGGTTTTCAAAAGATATATTTTTATCTCTTTGCCACTTTGTTCACATTGAAAAATGGGGCAGGAGTGAGATGGAAATCGGCTCCCATGAGTTTTGACGATTTGTGTAGAATCGGAGATTGGTTACGGTGCTTGCTATAGAATGGCAGAAGTGCGGGGCTGGTAAATGCTCTTCTGAGATACAGCTGAAGGTGGCCGGTTGGTCCATTCTACTCCAGCCATCCAGGATAAACCTGACACAAATTGGGGGCGATTTTGTTAATGGGATTGTTAATGTGATTCTGTTTGGCGGGTCGATGTCCCGCCTCCATCGATTTGTGGCCAACCCACGCTATTTTCCCTTGATCGACCTTGTTAAGCCCGCCCAGCAGGCTTAGCAGGCCAATTAAGGGAAAGCCGGTGGCAGAGCACGTCAGCGTATGACGTTTCATCTGTCAAAAACTTTTGACGGATGAATTGTCATCGTTTGACAGCTCTGTGAAGCTATCAAACAGTGACATTCTCTGTAGTTTGATGAGGTCTTGAATTCAAGACTCATCAAACCTCTTTATTTTACAGAAATGAGATGGTTGTTGCATTGGAGAATGCAGCAGCCGTCTGTTATCTCCAACGCAGAGGTGCGAGACTCTCCGCATACCCACTGACTGAAGCCTGCAGGAAGAAACAAAGGCAAGTAAACTTTAACTAAACTTTGCACTTACCTCAGATACTCACCTCTACACTCTTGCACCCATCACTTACCTTCACAGCACACTTTTGCACCCCCCCCCCCCGACCTCCGCAGATCCATTACTCGCCTCGTTGACCTGACGGGTTTCAGAGCCTTCAGGAAGCCCGCACTTGTGAGGGCAAAAAGGGGCAGTTAATAGGCTTTAATCCCTTCCCGCCTCCAAGGAGACGGGACCCGGCGCGGGACGGCTACCCACCTCCTTGGAAGATGGCACAGAGGCGGGTTGGTGGTGGGTTGGGCACCCGCCCCCAAATTCTGCCATTTTCCCGGCAGTCCCGCCTCCCCAGGGCTGGCAAAATTGCCCCCAATTTCTCAACGTAACACCCAACTGTCCCTTAAACAATGCCAGGGGTTTGCCCCCACTGCATACCTGGAAGCCCATTTCATGTATTGACCAGAGGAACAGGAGGAGGCCATTCAGCCCCTCGAGTCTGTTCCGCCATTCAATGAACTCATGGCTGATCTGTCTCTTAACTCCATCTACCAACCTTGGTTCTGTTACCCTTAATACTCTTGCCTAACAAAAACCTATCAATCTCAGTTTTGAAATTTTCAATTGACCCCCCAGCCTCAACAACTTTTCGGGGAAGAGAGTTCCAGATTTCCACTACCCTTTGTGTGAAGTGTATTGATTTCTTTGTGGGTTCAATGACGAGACATTTATGAAAGAGAATGAGTTTTAATCTAAAGTCTGTTCAACTCTTTTATACAGCTTTTACAGGAGACACGATGCTGTGATGCATCTAGAACGAAACCGAAACTAAACTAACTGCCTTGCTTCTCTCGGTCACATGCCCTCTGCTGGCCAGGCACAAGCAATCAATACATACAAACATGCTATTAAGGCATCATAATCGAACAGGCAAATACCATCTCTATTTGCTGATATCATTACATCTCCTTTTCTTAAAACAAAAGTATTTTACTTTTAACTAACAACACGTTTTCTTTGTATTAATCTGCATTTTAACTGTAACACTTAATGAACTTACATTATCATTATCATGATCAAGGTTTTTTAACCTTGCTTTGTGTGTTCACATGAAATATGTCAATACACTAGAACTTGAAGAAAGAATAAGATAACATTACTTCCTTCTATAACAATAGTCCTTAAATTTGCTCAATGAGTCTCTCAGGAGGCTGCACGTGTCTTGAGGATTTTCTGATTGATTGTCCTTGAATCTGAGTTGTTGCCTCAGATGATGGTTTCTCAGCTGTGTGATCAGGTTGTTCAACAGTATCAGTCTCTTGACCTGCTGTGGCTGGTCCCATGAGAAGACCTCGACGATTTCTTCTCAGAACAGCACCCTCATCTGTCTGAATGGTGTATGATCTTGGTTGAACTTCACTCAGGACAGTTCCCTTCTGAGTCCATGTGTTTGTTTTGTCTTTCAACCTTACTTGGTCACCAGCGTGGAGTTCAGGTAGGTTTTGTGCTCCTCTGTCATAGTAGTACTTTTGTTTTTCTTTCTGTTGCTCTTTGAACTTCCTCACTTTCTCCCCCTCTTTTGTTTTCAGGAGGTTCTCTGGGATGGGTAGGTTTGACCTTAGCCGACGTCCCATCAGGAGTTGGGCTGGTGACTTACCACACTCGAGCGGCGTTGTGCGGTATACAAGCATGCTTTGGTAGAAGTCAGTTCCACTGTCTTTTGCCTTGTACTTCAGTCTTTTCACTGTGTTTGCGGGCTCTCCTGGGTCAACAGCTCTGGACAACGTGTCTGCTGTATACATCAGCTTACCCGGTGTGTACGCAACATTCAGTTCATCATAGACTGTCTCTACTTCGCTTTCCACAACGAGGACTCTCTTTACCAGGTTCAGTCTCTCACAGGCTTTTAAACCTAGTATGGCTTGCACATCCTTTGGCACCACGATTAATGCTAGCGTGTGCTCTCTGTCCTTGTGTGTTACTTTGACAATGCATCTTCCTTTCACTGGTATATCAGTACCTGTGTATCCTGTCACTTTCACTTTTATTCCATGTATCTTTGGTCTGGGTCTAATTTTCTTAAAATCAGTCTCTGATATCACATTAACTTGTGCTCCAGTATCCAATTTAAATGGAATGTGTATGTCATTCACTTTTAGTGTCAACATCCAGTCTCTTTCTTCTTTTTTGTTTTCAGACACAACATCTACATTGAACTCCTCTATGTCGCTTTCATCTACTGCATGGACCTTGCTTTGTTGCGCTTGGTTCTTACAGCAACGGGCATAATGGTTGTTCTTGTTGTAACTATTGCATGTTTTACCATATGCTGGACACTTTTTTGGTGGATGCTGTGTACCGCATCAACTACATGACTTTCGATTGTCCCTTTCATTTTCGTTCGCTGGCCACGCCTCTTTTTTCACATTGGCGCTCTTTTTGTTAAATGGTTTGTGTCCGTTCTTACTCACTGCATCCACGTTGCAGCTACTGTCACTGAACAGCTCCTTTGCCTGCAACTTCATAGTCTCTGTAGCCCTACACAGTGCTATGGCTTTTCCCAGGTCTAGATCTTGCTCTCTTAGCAGTCTTTCCCTTAGACCATTATCTGGAATACCACACACCAGTCTGTCTTTTATCAGCGAGTCTGTCAGTCCCCCAAATTCACACGATTTGCTTCTGTTTCTCAGTTCAGTCACATACTGATCAATAGTCTCACCCGTTTTCTGTACACATGTGAAAAATCTGTGCCTCTCAAACGTCACGCTACGTTTAGGTATGCAGTAGGCCTCAAACTGTTCCATTATTTTATCTAGTTTCATTTTGTCTCCATTAGCAACGAATGTGAAGTTATTATACACCTCCAGCGCTTCATCACCCACGACACGTAAGAACACTGACGATTTCTTATTATCACTTTTCTCGTCAGCTCCGATTGCTGATAAATACAACCCCAAACGTTGTTTGAACCTTCTCCAATTTTCAGCCACATTACCTGTCAACTGAAGCGTCGCCGGTGGGTGTAAACCTTCCATTTTTCACTTCGTTAGCTATTCTCTAATGGTAAGTAACGATGTTCTCTTTTGGCTTGCTAATCTGTGGAGAGCTGATTTAACTTCAGATATTTTCTCTTCATCTCTTTCAATCACTTCTGACACCATGTATTGATTTCTTTGTGGGTTCAATGACGAGACATTTATGAAAGAGAATGAGTTTTAATCTAAAGTCTGTTCAACTCTTTTATACAGCTTTTACAGGAGACACGATGCTGTGATGCATCTAGAACAAAACCGAAACTAAACTAACTGCCTTGCTTTTCTCGGTCACATGCCCTCTGCTGGTCAGGCACAAGCAATCAATACATACAAACATGCTATTAAGGCATCATAATCGAACAGGCAAATACCATCTCTATTTGCTGATATCATTACATGAAGAAGTGCTTCCTGACATCACCCCTGAACGGCCTGGCACTAATTTTAAGGTTATGCTCCCCTTTTTCTGGACTCTCCCACCCCCACCAGAAGAAATAATTTCTCTCTATCTACCCGATCAACTCCTTTAATCATCTTAAGCACCTCAATTAGATCACCCCTTAATCTTCTATATTCAAGGGAAAAGAAGCCTAGTCAAGAGATGAGAGGGTTGTCCTATGAGGAGAGATTGAGTAGATTGGGCCTATACTCTCTGGAGTTTAGAAGAATGAGAGGTGATCTCATTGAATCATATAGGATTCTGAGAGAGCTTGACAGGGTAGATGCTGAGAGGCTGTTTCCCCTCTGGCTGGAGAGTCTAGAACTAGGGGGCATAGTCTCAGGATAGGGGGTCAGCCATTTAGGACTGAGATGAGGAGAAATTTCTTCACTCAGAGGGTTGTGAATCTTTGGAATTCTCTGCCCCAAAGGGCTGTGGATGCTAAATTGTTGAGTATATTCAAGACTAAGATCGATAGATTTTTGCACTCTAGGGGAATCAAGGGATATGAGGAGAGATGGGGAATGTGCAGTTCTGGTCGAAGATCAGCTATGATCTTATTGAACAGGCGTGAGGGGCCGTATGGCCGACTCCTTCTCTTATTTCTTATGTTCTTATGTTCTATGCAACTCTTTGTGTGAAGAGGAAATTGCTGATATCGGACCGAGATTTGCCTTTTCCCCAGTTGGAATCCTTTGTCCCATTTTCACGTGTGTTTAACATGAAGTAGTAGTCCTTTGCTGTGCTGTTCACTGTCTTATGTAATGCCAATGAAATTGAGATTCATCAGTTTGCGGATGGACTGTAAGAAGCAATGTACTCAGCAGGTGAAGAAGACGTGCCTAATCTTTGGCCAAGAGTTGTCCCCAGGGATGAGCCAGAAATGAGTGCAAATGTTTGAAGCTTATGAGGACGTTTACAAATCAAAATAGCTGCCTATTCAGAACAGAATAGAACACGACTTGAGTAAATACGAAGCAGGATTGAAGGAGGGGAGCGATGAAGAAAATGAAGAAATGATTACCAATTTTGCCCCCTTCTTCTCCTGTGGCCTCCCTGCCCTGTGCAGCATCTGTCGGTGTGATTTTTTTATTTTTGCACAAGCACGGAGAAGCATCTCTTGATTCATTGCACGCTTTGGAAGTAGTTGATTAAACAGCTGGAGCAAGCTTGGGATTGCTTCGATTCTGTCACACAATCTGCGAGATTGATGGGTCATTAAAAGATTACGGGCGGGTGCCGTTCTCGGCCTGAGGTGAATGGGAGTGTAAATTGCAGGGTGGTGTTCTGCAAAGGCCAACGCTCGAATGGCTAAGTGGAGGGGCTGCTCTGAAGTCTCCATAAATCTGCCCGCTGCTGGTGGATTGTCTGACTTCTTTGGGTTATCCACAGTCCAGATGCTTCTTTCGTTGACCGAAACAGCTGGAAGGCTTCAACTTTTAAAGGAAGCAGCTGTTGAGGGCGCCTATTGCCGCTGGGCAGAGTGTGCTACAAATGGAGGTGCGTCTTTGCTCTTTCCTTGCTCAGGGTCCCGATTTGTTTACTCGTTTTTCTATTCTGTTTATGTTCTGCGCTGATAGATGGGAGCGATGGAGAATGAAACGGTTTCCATTCTGACACCCAGCGAGCATCAAGGACGTTCCCCGTCTGGAGCACTTGCAGGTCAGACACGATGCGCAATGTCACAACAGTGCTTCCATCTTCAGAGGAGCTCTCCCTGTTCAGCACCAGCAAGGCAATGTCATCCAGCGCTCTCTCTGTTGTTTCTGCTGAGGAAGTATAATGAGCTCTTAGATTTAACCCTTTCACCGACGGTAAATATTTTTCCGCTTTTCTTTCAGAAAGTCGAGGGACGACGTAGAATTTTACAGCACAGTTAACTGGTGTTAATGCACCACGCGAGCCTATTCCCACCTTACTTCCTCTAACCCCATTAACATATATTTCTATTTCTTATATCCTTATATAGGAATCTATCCACGTAGCTCATCCCTGGTACCAATCTCGTAAATCTCCTCTTCACCCTCTCCAAAGCCTTCACGTCCTTCCTAAAGTGTGGTGCCCAGAATTGGACACAATACTCCAGCTGGGGCCGAACCAGTGTTTTATAAAGGTTTAGGATAACTTCCTGGCTTTTGGACTCTATGGGCTCGATTTTCATTGAGCCGCGGAGGCGGGCTTGGAGGTGTGTAGGGGGTTAAAATCTTGAAATCGGGGGGCACGAACCCATCCCACCCCCAACCCGCCTCCATGCCAGTTTCAAAGGAGGCGGGTACCCGCCCCGCACTGGGACCCGCCTCCCCGAGGTGGGAAGGGGATTAGTGCAATTAACTGCCTGTTAACAGTTAGTTAACAGGCAGTTTTTAGCCTAATCCCTATTTTGATTCATGAAGTGTGGGATTCCCAACGGCTCCAAACCACGCCAAGTTAGCGAGGCGGGCCGTCGGGCTGGAGGGCTTGGAGGGGTCAAGGTGTCTGGTGTTCAGGTGAGTGATGGGTGCATGACTGCAGAGGTAAGTGTGTTTGGTGTGTTTAAAGTGTTTAAAGAAGTTTTACTTACCTTTATAGCCTTCCTTCCTTCAGGTCTCGGGAGTCCCTCATCTCACCGGCACAGAAAGCAGAATGGCCGCGATCTGTCAAAAATTGCAGCATTCAGCTTTCTGTTCTGGAGAGATCTCTAAATCATCCTGAGAGAAAGGAATTAACTTAAGAGTACAGATTGTCAGTGTTTGACAGTTTCACAGAGCTGTCAAATGCTGATATTTCATCTGTCAAAAGGTCTTGACAGATGAAATATCAATCTGTGACGTCACCTGTTGTCGGATGGCCCTTAATTGGCCTGCTGAGCCCACTGGGCGGGCTCAACAAGGTCAATCAAGTCAAAATCACGTGGGTTAGCCACAACTAGATGGAGGCGGGACTACAATCCCGAAAGTTGTAGTCCCGCCTCCTACCCACCTCCTCAATGAAAATCCAGCCCCATGCCTCTATTTATAAAGCCCAGGGTCCCGTTTGGTTTATTAACTGCTTTGTTGGCCAGGAGGAACACCTTGCTCTTCTTTGAATAGTGTCACGGAATCATTAACATCCACCTAAACCTAATGGCCCAGAAATTCGGGTCTCCATGGGTGAGTACGCACGGGGTACTCACCCGTTAGTCCAATGGAAGTGCCGGTTTCCTGCATGCACTGCGCATGCGCGGGAAACCGGCACTTCCATTCCCCTGAACGAAGGGGTTCAGAGGTCGAACCCGTGCGCCGGAGAGGCAGCGCGTGAGCATCGAACTTACGTTTTTTTCGCAGGTTTTCCCGGGAGGGTAAGTTTCTAGAAGTTACACATATAAAAAGCAGTCGCAAGGCCTGCTTTTTACAAGGTAAGTGGTGAATGAGTTAAAATTAAAACATTTTTTTCACAGGTTTATTATTTTTAAATACTTTAAAGAAAGGTAAGTTTATTTTTAGCCCCGTTAGAAAATAAAATTATTTTTTCAAAAATTTAAATTATTGTTTAAAATAGTTTTTTCATGTAATTTATAGTTTATTTAAAAAGTGTGATTTTTTAAAAATTTATTTGAAGATTTAGTGATGTTTTGGGGCTTGTAGTATTTATAAGTTTGACAGCCCTTCCTGTCAAACTTATGAATGAAGCATTCCCTGCTGCGATTGGCTCCCCATGGCCCATGTGATCCCAGGGGACACATCAAACTAACTGCGCCCCTGGGATACGCAAGCACTGCGCGCCGGCAGTTGGAGGAGGCCCAGGGTCGGAATTCCATGCGGGCCCACAGCTCAACGGCCGGCACGCTAGGTAAGTGCAGGTCGGAGGCTTACACCCGCGGGAAGCCCTCGACCCGAATTTCTGGGCCATTGTCTCATCTAGAGGAAATTCCCTCAATACTGTACCGGAATAGGAGTACAGAAACAGGAGGAGGCCATTCAGCCACTCGAGCCTGTTCCACCATTCAATGAGATCATGGCTGATCTGTGACCTAACTCCATATACCCGCCTTTGCCCCATATCCCTCAATATCTATCAAATCTCCAATTTAAAATTAACAATTGACTTTGCATCAATTGCAGTTTGCGGAAGAGAGTTCCAAACTTCTACCACCCTTTGTGTGTAGAAGTGTTTCCTAACTTCACTCCTGAAAGGTCTGGCTCTAATTTTTAGACTATGCCCCCTAGTCCTAGACTCCCCAACCAGCGGAAATAGTTTCTCTCTATCTACCCTATCTGTTCCCCATAATATCTTAAACTTCGATCAAATCACCCCTTAACCTTCTAAATTCTAGGGAATACAACCCTAGTCTAGAGCATGTCCAACAATTCTTGCAGAGAACCGGCATGCTCTCGATGGGCCGAATGTCCTCCTTCTGTGCAGTAGGAGCAGGGTTAGAACCCACAAACCTCTGACTCCGAGGCAGGGATTCCACCAGCAATACCTCAACAATGGAACATTTTTCTATTCTTTTGCCAGTTTCAGAACCAGCCAATCTCAGTGACCGATAATGCTCCCTCACTGCCTTTAACCGAAGTGACTGGGCAATCCCTATGCCATGCTTGCCAATAAACAATGCCATACTGTGCCTCAGGATACACCTTCATGCCATGCAAATTGTTATAAATCTCATCATCAAGAAACTACTTATGAAATAACGCTGGACGGCCAGCTGATGGCGCCGTCTGAGGAGTATAAATACTCGGGCGTGGGCCCAGCTTTCCAGGGACATTTTGTAAGACAAGGAACTAGTGAAGTACAACTAGACCTCCATGTTCTGAAACAAGTTGATTAAAGCCTTGCTTTATACTCAAACCAAGTGCGTAGTGAGTTTTATTACATCACAAATATAATTGGCCTGTTGGTGAAAGACATCGTCGAGGCTCGAATGACACACAGCTCTTCCAACTGTGCTTCCTCTTCAGTCATACCTACAGCATCAAAAAGAACACAAAAAGGCTGTCCCTGGTCTAGGAAGGAGGTATCTCAGCCAGGGTCCCCAGTACTGTTAATAAAGGGATAATCGTGTACTGACCTCTTCACCCGATTTCCCAACATGCGCTCCTGCTATGCAAAGCTCTGTGAGACAAGCGGTAACTTGCGCGACAACGTCCTTTGAAAGGGATAGGTTTGCGGGGCCTCGTGGCTTTGATGTTCCTAAGAATGCTGGTCAGGCTTCAATTCCGTGATCTCGGCAGGGGGCTAAGCTCGCTGGGTGCTCAGGCCGGAGAATTGAGACTGCAATGTTGTAGTCCTATCGCTAACCAATATTTCCTACATTACAACAGTGGCCACACTTCAAAGGTTCTTCATGGCTGTAAAACACTTCCGGACATCCTGATATCGTGACAGGCTCTGTACAAATACAAGTCTTTCTTTTTATCTCAATGCTCTCTTCCAGTGTGGTTTCCTCCTGGAAACAGGGATAATGGGATTAATCCTATATTCTAAATGGATTTGACACCAAGGTGAAAATCTGGTTTTACTACTGTAATTGGTTATTGATTTTTGGAAGGTGGGCTTGCACATAAAAGGATGTTGGGCCATGATACAGTCGTACTTTATAAGACTTCTGCTCTTTCCTGTTTTATGTTATTTTATCCCCTCTTTTAAATTCCTCGTATATGCTAAACTGAGGTGTCAGCCGTGGCTCAGTGGGCAGCACACTCGCCTCTGCGTCAGAAGGTTGTGGGTTCAAGTCCCACTCCAAGAGACTCGAGCACAAAAATCAAGGCTGATTAGATTCCCAGTGCCAGTACTGAGGGAGCGCTGCACTATCGGAGAGATTAAACCGAGGCCCCGTCTGCCCTCTCAGGTGGACATAAAAGAGCCCACGGTGCTATTTCGAAGAAGAGCAGGGGAGTTCTCTCTGGTGCCCTGGGCAATATTTATCCCTCAATCAACATCACTAAAACAGATGATCTGGTCATTGTCACATTGCTGTTTGTGGGGATCTTGCTGTGTGAAAATTTGCTGCCGCGTTTCCCACATTACAACAGTGACTCCACTTCAAAAAAAGTATTTCATTGCCTGTAAAGCGCTTTGGGGCATCCTGAGGTGGTGAAAGGCGCTGTAACATAGAAACATAGAAGATAGGAGCAGGAGCAACACGGTGGCATAGTGGTTAGCACTGTTGCCTCACAGCGCCAGGGACCCGGGTTCGAATCCGGCCTCGGGTGACTGTCTGTGTGGAGTTTGCACATTCTCCCCGTGTTTGCGTGGGTTTCCTCCGGGTGCTCCGGTTTCCTCCCACAGTCCAAAGATGTGCAGGTTAGGTTGATTGGCTATGATAAATTAACCCTTAGTGTTAGGGGGATTAAATACATGGGGTTACGGGGATAGGGTGGGATATGTGTTGGTGTAGGGGTTACGGGGATCGGGTGGGATATGTGTCGGTGCAGGCTCGATGGGCCGAAATGGCCTCTATCTGCACTGTGGGGTTTCTGTGATTCTGTGAGTAGGCCATTCGGGGGGGGGGTTGTCCCGCTCCTCCACTAACGAGCCTTGCCGACTCTGGCTGGACGTATTGCTGGAGGTTTCATCACATGACCTCCTCCCTCTAACTGCCCCACCCCCAACCGTCCCCCATTGGGCGCCCGACACGCCCATCCTCGCGGCGCCCTGCCTTCCCTGGCCAATTGGAAAGCGAACAGACTCTTCATTACTGTCAGTCAAACAACAATTTCTTCTTCAAATCCAACATTTTTACAACTAATAAATAAAAGTATTGAAAGAAAATCATTAACTCCCCGATGATTTATCTCCCGGGTGTTGCTGGCGGCCGTGTCCGGGAGATTAATCTTCAATTCCTGGAGGAGTTGGCATAACCGTTGTAAGTGCCATGGAAAACCAGAGAAAAATGGCACAAATGTGTGCTACCGAGTATCCAGTACTCAAAATGAAGGCTCTTATTGCTTTGGTCCCCAGATCATGCTATTGCTTAACTAGATATCGGACAGTAAAGGTACGCTCCGGTTCTTAGGGGACGCAGGGTCTGCATACGGGAGCCACGTGACGCTGAACCTGAGATGCAGACCCAAAGTTTGCAACACATAGAAACATAGAAACATAGAAGGTAGGAGCAGGAGTAGGCCATTCGGCCCTTCGAGCCTGCTCCGCCATTCAATGAGATCATGGCTGATCATCCAAATTCAGTACCCTGTCCCTGCCTTCTCCCCATATCCCTTGATCCCTTTAGCCTTAAGAAATATATCCAACTCCTTCTTGAATATATTTAATGAATTGGCCTCTACTGCCTTCTGTGGTAGAGAATTCCACAGGTTCACCACTCTCTGGGTGAAGAAATTCCTCCTCATCTCTGTCCTAACTGGCTTACCCCTTATCCTTAGACTGTGACCCCTGGTTCTGGACTCACTCTCACTTGCTTGCTCCTTATATGAATTCTCGGTACCCCGAGTCCTCTGACTAGACTCAGCCTCAAACTGACGAGTGAGCTCGGGCAGCCCGATATAAAACTACAACTTGGCACTTTTGATTACGGAGCGACCCGTGAAAGACAAAGGATCATGGCCCTGCTCCTCTCCAAGCCTGCCTCAGCTCTTCAACACAGCAATCGCTTTCAATCAAACAAGTACCTCACAAAGAAGCCCAGGATGTCAATCACATGGGATCTTTGAATTGAATGGAATGGTTTGGCCTGTTGATCAGTTTTTCAAATTCTTTCACGGGATACGGGCATTGCTGCCAAGGCCAGCATTTATTGCCCATCCCTAATTGCCCCTTGACTCTACACAATTCTGGTCTCCATATGCACGGTGGCATAGTGGTTAGCACTGTTGCCTCACAGCGCCAGGGACCCGGGTTCGAATCCGGCCTCGGGTGACTGTCTGTGTGGAGTTTGCACATTCTCCCCGTGTTTGCGTGGGTTTCCTCCGGGTGCTCCGGTTTCCTCCCACAGTCCAAAAATGTGCGGGTTAGGTTGATTGGCTATGATAAATTGACCCTTAGTGTTAGGGGGATTAAATACGTGGGGTTACGGGGATAGGGTGGGATATGTGTTGGTGTAGGGGTTACAGGGATCGGGTGGGATATGTGTCGGTGCAGGCTCGATGGGCCGAATGGCCTCTATCTGCACTGTGGGGTTTCTGTGATTCTGTGATTACAGAAAGGATAGAGAGGCAGTGGGGGAAGTGTAAAAATAGATTTACAAGAATGATACCAGAACTGAGGTTATAACTATCAGGAAAGATTGAACAGGCTGGGGCTCTTTTCTCTGGAAAAGAGAAGGCTGAGGGGTGACCTGATGGAGGGGATTCGATAGGATGGACCTCGAGAAGGTGTTTCCACTTGTGGGGGAGACAAACACCAGGGGCCATAAATATAAGAGAGTCACTAATAAATCCAATCGGGAATTCAGGAGAAACTTCTTTACCCAGAGAGTGGTGAGAATGTGGAACTCGCTCCCACAGGGAGTGGTGGAGGCGAATAGCATTGCTGCCTTTAAGGGGAAGCTGACTAAAGACACGAGGGAGAGAGGAATAGAAGGATATGGCGATGGAGTAAGATGAGGACGGGTGGGAGGAGGCTCGTGTGGGGCATAAACGCCGGCACGGAGCAATTGGGCCGCATGGTCTGTTCCTGTGCTGTAAATTCTATGTAATCCATGGGCTATGGCGGGGGAAACAGCCTCTGCATATCAAAGCCTAATCCTGAGGTGTGCATAATCAGCCAGTCTGTTATGTATATTCTCTGCAGCCTGCAGAATCAGCTAGCACTAACCAGTTTTAACCCAGTGTGTGCTGTGACCAGCAAGAAACATCCCAATTAATAATCCATCGGTTAAAAATATATCATTTTTTGTTAAGCGTTGTGATAAGAACATAAAAACTAGGAGCAGGAGTCGGCCATATGGCCCCTCGAGCCTGCTCTTAGTTGACACTTGACAGCTTCAAATGTCAAGTCAAAGCTCCCCCTTACAGAGATATCTTCCCTCAGCCACAAGCACTTCCACACTGCAGTTCCACAACAGATTCAGGATGCTGCAAGTCTTTACACAAGTCTCCATCCAGTCTGACCTCATTACCTCTCTCACCATTGACAGATCACTTCTGTCATCTCTATTTCACCTGCCATCTATTCCATCAGCATGGGTGCCCTTGAAACTCTCTCACCTTGGTCCTCAGAATCCCACCACGATCAGCCCCAACACCAGCAGCACCAGGCACACCAGCATCACCAACAACAATACCAACCTTCTCCACAATCAACTGATGCTGCACAGGACACAGGGCATCAGCACCCGAGCACATTGCTGCCCGGGAGGCCAGGGATGGCCTCACCATGGCCAGATTTACTTCACTTGATGCTGCACACCTTAGCTGCCACATGATTCGCCAGGTTGGCACCACCTCACACCAACACCATAAATCATCCCTACAATGCCCAAAACACTCCTTTCACACTCAGCACCACTGCGGGGGTAACGTTATGTCTCACCATTCACTGCAACTCACTAAGCCACTTCCAAAGGTGCACACAAATCTGTCCAAAAATGCAAAGTGTTGAAAATAAAGGTTTCAACGTTTGACAGCACATTAAACATTGGCTGAAACACCCACGTGCCTATCCTTGTGCGTTGTTAGTTGGTATGATTGGACTAGGATGAGGGTGAGTGTGAAGGGTGGCTGGTGCGATGGGGATGTGATAATGTAGATAGAGAGGGATGGGTGGAGGTGCAAGGTAAGTTGGTGTGAGTAAGGGTGTGCAGGAGTCGGGTAGGGGAGGCAGAGTGATTGAGATGTGTTGGGAGGCACAGCAGGATGAGTTTGAGTGTGGCTTTGTACTAACATTTTGTGATCTACTAAGATCATTGAAACGTTTGTGGCACTGCACCCAGGTCCTCCTGACCACGTCCCTGCTTGTGCCCTCCTGTGTAATCTGCAACCAGGCTGTGTTGGTGTCCTTCCACCCATCAGAAGGGAAGCGGACCTCCCTGCGTGCTGTGGGAGAAACTGGGTGCAGCCCTGCGCCACTGTGCAGTGCTTGTCAGTGTTCGCAGCACCTTCTGGCTCAGAAGCGTGAATGCTACCACTAAGCTACAACTAACACCTGCATGTGATTGTATAAAATTAATTAAATAGCAATGCAGCATGATGCTTGTACAGCTCATGAATGACCTACACATCACTATCAAAGTTAACAAGAATATAGAAAACACAGTCTAAGGATAAGGGGTAGGCCATTTAGGACAGAGATGAGGAGGAATTTCTTCACCCAGAGAGTGGTGAACCTGTGGAATTCTCTACCACAGAAGGCAGTAGAGGCCAATTCATTAAATATATTCAAGAAGGAGTTGGATATATTTCTTAAGGCTAAAGGGATCAAGGGGTATGGGGAGAAAGCAGGGACAGGGTACTAAGTTTGGATGATCAGCCATGATCTCATTGAATGGCGGAGCAGGCTCGAGGGGCCGAATGGCCTACTCCTGCTCCTATCTTCTATGTTTCTATGTTAGAAGGGTCATTCATCCCATCAATCTTGTTCTTTCCATAGTCAAAGCACTATTTCCCCTACCGTGGATTCTACCCAACAGGCAAAACTCTGAACAATTTCTCCCTGTCCTCATCCTCAAAAGTAATCAAGCAAATCTGCATAACCTCTACCTTTCTGAACATCTCTACTACTCCACGGGTCCCATTTCCTTGATCTCAAAGCACAAAAGCCACCATAGGAACAGGAGGAGGATATTCAGCCCCTGGAGCCTGTACCGCCATTCAGTTAGATCTGTACCTCAACTCCATTTCCCCTCCTTAGCTCCATATCCCTTTATACCCTTACCCAACAAAAATCTAGCGAACTCAGTCTGGAAAATTTCAATTGACTCTCTGCATCCACAGCCTTCTGGGGACGGAGCTCCAGAGTTCCACAAGCCTGTGTGTGAAAAAATGCTTCATGATTTCACTGCTAAATGGCCTACCTCTAATTTTAATATTATGCATCACATATGAAGCAGTCCATGCCCGCATGCAGCAAGACCTGGATGGCATTCAGGCTTGGGCTGATAAGTGGCAGGTAACATTCGTGCCACACAAGTGCCAGGCAATGACTATCTCCAACAAGCAAGCTTCTGACCATTGCGCCTTGACATTCAACGGCATTACCATCGCCGAATCCCCCACCATCAATATCCTGGGGGTCACCATTGACCAGAAACTTAACTGGACCAGCTACATAAATACTGTGGCAACAAGAGCAGGTCAGAGGCTAGGTATTCTGCGGCGAGTGTCTCACCTCCTGACTCCCCAAAGCCTTTCCACCATCTACAAGGCACAAGTCAGGAGTGTGATGGAATACCCTCCACTTGACTGGATGAGTACAGCTCCAACAGCACTCAAGAAGCTCGACCCCATCCAGGACAAAGCAGCCCGCTTGATTAGCACCCCATCCACCACCTTAAACATTCACTCCCTCCACCACCGGCGTACTGTGGCTGCAGTGTGTACCATCTACAAGATGCACTGCAGCAACTTGCCAGGGCTTCTTTGGCAGCATCTCCCAAACCCGTGACCTCTACCACCTAGAAGGACAAGGGCAGCAGGCGCATGGGAACACCACCACTTCCAAGTTCACCTCCAAGTCACACACCATCCTGACTTGGAAGTATATCGCCGATCCTTCATCGTCGCTGGGTCAAGATCCTGGAACTCCCTCCCTAACAGCACTGTGGGAGCACCTTCACCACACAGACTGCAGCGGTTCAAGAAGGTGGCTCACCACCACCTTCTCAAGGGCAACCAGGGATCAGCAATAAATGCTGGCATTGCCAGCGATGCCCACATCCCGAGAATGGGAATTAAAAACACACTGGATGATGGTGAACCCTTAGGGGTCGATTTTGACTTTGTGCAATGATGCGAAACAGGTGAATGTAAATAAAATTCCGGGAGAGATGTAAACTGGGCTGCCAACTCACTATCACCCGTGTTACACTATCGCACAACGTCCAGATCTGCCCCTTAGCGTGACAACTAAATGGTCTTTTTAGCAAAGTGGAGCTATATTCTGCAAGGTTTGCATTAACGAGCAACAGGCAAAAAAAAAAAAACTGGTGTCCAGGAGACCATTTGCGAAGGAATGCAGAGTGTCCCTTTAATCTCAAGTGTCCATGTAAAAAAGCACGGAGCCGCAATAAATCAGCGCCAACCATAAACCATATCAAGGCATTTGAAATGTTTCTGTAAATATACCTTTGTTGATAAAGTGGAGTTATTGTTCTGTGACTGCTCTTCATTGCCCTCGTTTATCAGTCTCATATTAATTATTATCTTTTTAAGTTGAATTTTGGACTCATAGAGGTGTCAGATGACAATGCAGGGAGTGGGAACGTTTATACAGGCTTTGCACCTAACTGCTAGCATCAGGTCTAAGTCAAGTTCAGCACAGGTTAGATACAGAGTAAAGCTCCCTCTACACTGCCCCATCAAACACTCCCAGGGCAGGTACAGCACGGGTTAGATACAGAGTAAAGCTCCCTCGACACTGTCCCATCAAACACGCCCAGGGCAGGGACAGCACGGGTTAGATACAGAGTAACGTTCCCTCTACACTGTCCCATCAAACACTCCCAGGACAGGTACAGCACGGGTTAGATACAGAGTAAAGCTCCCCCTACACTGTCCCATCAAACACTCCCAGGACAGGGACAGCACGGGTTAGATACAGAGTAACGTTCCCTCTACACTGTCCCATCAAACACTCCCAGGACAGGTACAGCACGGGTTAGATACAGAGTAAAGCTCCCCCTACACTGTCCCATCAAACACTCCCAGGGCAGGGACAGCACGGGTTAGATACAGAGTAACGTTCCCTCTACACTGTCCCATCAAACACTCCCAGGGCAGGGACAGCACGGGTTAGATACAGAGTAACGTTCCCTCTACACTGTCCCATCAAACACTCCCAGGACAGGTACAGCACGGGTTAGATACAGAGTAAAGCTCCCTCTACACTGCCCCATCAAACACTCCCAGGGCAGGTACAGCACGGGTTAGATACTGAGTAAAGCTCCCTCTACACTGTCCCATCAAACACTCCCAGGGCAGGTACAGCACAGGTTAGATACAGAGTAAAGCTCCCTTTACACTGTCCCATCAAACACTCCTAGGGCAGGTACAGCACAGGTTAGATACAGAGTAAAGCTCCCTCGACACTGTCCCATCAAACACTCCCAGGGCAGGTACAGCACGGGTTAGATACAGAGTAAAGCTCCCTCTACACTGTCTCATCAAACACTCCCAGGGCAGGTGCAGCACGGGTTAGATACAGAGTAAAGCTCCCTCGACACTGTCCCATCAAACACTCCCAGGGCAGGTACTGCATGGGTTAGATACAGAGTAAAGCTCCCTCTACACTGTCCCGTCAAACACTCCCAGGGCAGCTACAGCACGGGTTAGATACAGAGTAAAGCTCCCTCTACACTGTCCCATCAAACACTCCCAGGGCAGGTACAGCATGGGTTAGATACAGAGTAAAGCTCCCTCTACACTGTCCCATCAAACACTCCCAGGGCAGGTACAGCACGGGTTAGATACAGAGTAAAGCTCCCTCTACACTGTCCCATCAAACACTCCCAGGGCAGGTACAGCACAGGTTAGATACAGAATAAAGCTCCCT
The DNA here is from genome assembly GCF_052327205.1 of Somniosus microcephalus. NCBI lineage: Eukaryota > Metazoa > Chordata > Chondrichthyes > Squaliformes > Somniosidae > Somniosus > Somniosus microcephalus. The sequence continues at coordinate 12,147,815 of NC_140994.1, read as the reverse complement.
CTACACTGTCCCATCAAACACTCCCAGGGCAGGTACAGCACGGGTTAGATACAGAGTTAAATTCTCTCTACATTGTCTCAATAATGTTCCTACGCCTCAAGCTTTAGACAGAAAGTTAAAAAGAAAGAATTTGCATTTATATAGCGCCTTTCACAACCACTGGATGTACCAAAGTGCTTTACAGCCAATGAAGCACTTTTGAAGTTTAGTCCCTGTTGTAATCATAGAATTATAGAATCATAGAATGGTTACAGCACGGAAGAAGGCCATTCGGCCCGTTGAGCCCATGCCGGCTCTCTGCAAGAGCACTTCAGCTAGTCCCACGCCCCCGCCCTCTCCCCGTAGCCCTGCAAAATTCTTTCCTTCAGGTATTTATTCAGTTCCCTTTTGAAGGCCACGATTGAAACTGCCTCCACCGCCCTTTCAGGCCGTGTATTCCCGATCTTAACCACTCACTGTGTAAAAAAGTTTTTTCTTACGTCGTCTTTGGTTCTTTTGCCAATCACCTTAAATCTGTGTCCTCTGATTCTCGACCCTTCTGCCAATGGGAACAGTTTCTCTCTATCTACTCTGCCCAGACCCCTCATGATTTTGAACACCTCTATCAAATCCCCTCTCAATCTTCTCCGCTCTACGGAGAACAACCCCAGCTTCTCCAGTCTATCAACGTAACTGAAGTCCCTCATTCCTGGAATCATTCTTGTAAATCTTTTCTGCACCATCTCTAAGGCCTTCACATCCTTCCTAAAGTGCGGTGCCCAGAATTGGACACAACACTCCAGTTGGAGCCAAACCAGTGTTTTATAAAGGTTCATCATAATTCCTATGCTTTTGTACTCTATGGGCTGGATTTTGTCAATGGGGACGTGATGGAGGCGGGACTCCCACTTTTTGGGTTGTAGTCCCGCCTCCATCGATTTGTGGCCAACCCACGCGATTTTCCCTTGATTGACCTTGTTGAGCCCGCCCAGCGGGCTCAGTAGGCCAATTAAGGGCCACCCGGCAACAGGTGACGTCACAGATTGACATTTCATCTGTCAAGAGCTTTTGACAGATGAAATATCAGTGTTTGACAGCTCTGTGAAGCTGTCAAACACTGACAATCTGACTTCTAACTTGAGTCCTTCTCCACAGACTCAGTTAGAAATCTCTCCAGAACAGAAAGCAGAATGCTGCAACTTTTGACAAATCGCGGCCATTCTGCTTTGTGTGCCGGTGAGATGAGGGACTCCCGAGACCTAAAGGAAGGAAGCCTGCATTAGTAAGTAAAGGTAAGTAAAACTTATTTAAACACTTTACACACACCAAACACACTTACCTCTGCACTCATGCACCCATCACTCACCTGAACACCGGACATCTCGAACCCTCCAAGCCCTTCAGCCCGACGGTCCGCCTCGCTAACTTGGCGTGGTTTGGAGCCGTCGGGAATCCCACACTTCGGGTTAAAAATAGGGATTAGGCAAAAAACTGCCTGTTAACTAGCTGTTAACAGGCAGTTAATTGGCACTAATCCCCTTCCCGCCTCGGGGAGGCGGGTCCCAGTGCGGGGCGGGTACCCGCCTCCTTTGAAGCTGGCATGGAGGCGGGTTGGGGGCAGGATGGGTTCGTGCCCCCCGATTTTGAGAGTTTAACCCCCCACATGCCTCCAATCCTGCCTCCGCGGCCCAATGAAAATCCTGCCCTATCACTCTCCTGCTCACTGTTCACTTTACTTCCAAGTTTTGTGTCATCTGCAAATTTTGAAATTGTACCCTGTACACCCACGTCCAAGTCATTAATATATATTAGGAAAAGCATTGGTCCTAGTACTGACCCCTGGGGAACACCACTGTGTACCTTCCTCCTGTCCGAAAAACAACCGTTCACCACAACTCTCTGTTTCCTATCACTTAGCCAATTCTGTATCCATGCTGCCACTATCCCTGTAATGTAGGAAACACGGCAACCAATCTGTGCACAGCAAGCTCCCACAAACAGCAATGTGATAATGACCAGATAAGCAGTTTTTTTAGTGAGGTTGGTTGAGGGATAAATATTGGCCAGGACACCAGGGAGAACTCCCCTGCTCTTCTTTGAATAGTGCCACGGGATCTTTTACGTCCACCTGAGAGGGCAGACGGGGCCTCGGTTTAACATCTCATCCGAAAGACGGCACCTCAGACAGTGCAGCACTCCCTCAGTACTGCACTGGGAGTGTTGGCCTAGATTTTTGTGCTCAAGTCCCTGGAGTGGGACTTGAACCCACAACCTTCTGACCTCAGAAGGTGAGAGTGCGGCCCACTGAGCCACAGCTGACATACAAGAACATGCATGTGTGTCTTTTGAGAACTGATCTAAATGAACATTGCCTGCCTTATGTAATGGCCTGGGTGGTATGATGGTCTAACAGTACCTTCAGTTTGTCTTTAAGCCAGATGTCACATTGACAATAAAACAGCAACAGGACATGAGTTGTGAAAATGATCCTGACGTTGACACTTTGTTTATAGTACTTCTCCTTTCCAAATATTTGATGATAATTGGGAGCAGTCAGAGGCACCGAGGCCCACAGCCCCGAGACCGGAGAAGCAGCGGACCTGCGCGGGAGCAGCCCGAGGCGGGAGAGCTTAAAGGCTTGAGAGGGAGCAGTCAGAGGCACCGAGGCCCACAGCCCCGAGACCGGAGAAGCAGCGGACCTGCGCGGGAGCAGCCCGAGGCGGGAGAGCTTAAAGGCTTGAGAGGGAGCAGTCAGAGGCCCACAGCCCCGAGACCGGAGAAGCAGCGGACCTGCGCGGGAGCAGCCCGAGGCGGGAGAGCTTAAAGGCTTGAGAGGGAGCAGTCAGAGGCACCGACCAATCCAGGTTCCAGGAGAGAGCTGGTGCAGTCGGGAGAGCAGGAGGCCAGTAACTGCTGGGGCAGTCGGGAGAGCAGGAGGCCAGTAACTGGTGAGTTTAAAAGCTCACCTTTCGCGGGCTTTTTCTTTCACAGCTGGTGCAATCGGGAGAGCAGGAGGCCAGTAACTCTTATATAGGTGGAGCTGTTGCTAAACCCGAAACACTACAGTGTAGTGTCTCCCACCCTTCCACCTCCTCTAACCTTTTAGGGGTTAGGGGAAGTTGAAAAGGTAGGTTCAATTTATTTTATTTCAGGAGCCTAACCTAGGTGGAAAAGGTTCCAGGACAGGAGGCGGCAGTGAAAATACAACACCAGAAAACAGGTAGGTGACTGGTTGGTGAGTACTTTCACAAACTTATTCTAAGTAGAATTCAATAATTAAGCTAAATCGTAGTAAATAAAAGGGTATTGTAAGGGTTAAGTCATGGAAGGGCAGCTCGGACCCGTGTCATGCTCCTCCTGTGCCATGTGGGAAATCAGGGACACTGTCCCTGACAACTATGTGTGCAGGAAGTGTGTCCAGCTGCAGCTCCTAGCGGACCGCATGGCGGCGCTGGAGCTGCGAATGGACTCACTCTGGAGCATACGCGATGCTGAGGATCTTGTGGATAGCACATTCAGTGAGTTGGTCACACCGCAGGTAAAGGCTAGCTCAGACAGTAAATGGGTGACCAAAAGGCAGGGTAAAGGCAGGAAGGTAGTGCAGGAGTCACCTGCGGTCATCTCCCTCCAAAACAGGTTTACCGTTTTGGGTACTGTTGGGGGAGATGACTTATCAGGGGAAGGCACCAGCAGCCAGGTTCAGGGCACCATGACTGGCTCTGCTGCACAGAAGGGCGGGAAAAAGAGGGATAGGGCTATAGTGATAGGGGATTCAATTGTAAGGGGGATAGATAGGAGTTTCTGTGGCCGAGACCGAGACTCCAAGATGGTATGTTGCCTCCCTGGTGCAAGGGTCAAGGATGTCTCGGAGCGGGTGCAGAGCATTCTGAAGGGGGAGGGGGATCAGCCAGTTGTCGTGGTACATGTAGGTACCAACGATGTAGGTAAAAAGAGGGAGGAGGTCCTACAAGCTGAATTTAGGGAGTTAGGAGCTAAATTGAAAAGTAGGACCTCAAAGGTAGTAATCTCTGGATTGCTACCAGTGCCACGAGCTAATAAGTTTAGAGAGAGTAAGATAGATAAGCTAAATACGTGGCTTGAGCAGTGGTGCAAGGGAGAGGGATTTAAATTCTTGAGGCATTGGAACCAGTTCTTGGGGAGGAGTGACCTGTACCAAGGGGACGGTCTACACCTGAACTGTGAGGGAGCCGATGTCCTCGGGGTAATATTTTCTAGGGTGGTTCGGGAGGATTTAAACTAATTTGGCAGGGGGATGGGAACCTAGGTAGTGGAAAAGAGGGAAGTCATATGAAGTCAGAAATAGATGGTAGAAAGGTGAGAAGCAATAAGCAAAGGAGAGAAACACAAAGGGCCAAACTAATTCATAATGAGAGTGTGAAAAAAGCAAGCCTGAAGGCTTTGTATCTTAATGCTAGAAGCATTAGGAACAAGGTGGATGAATTAGTTGTGGAAATAGAGGTAAACAAGTATGATTTGATTGGGATTACAGAAACGTGGCTGCAGGGTGGGCAAGGCTGGGAACTTAACATCCAGGGATATACAATATTTAGGAAGGATCGGCAAAAAGGTAGGGGAGGTGGGGTAGCATTGCTGGTAAAGGAGGGGATTAATGCAATGGAAAGGAAGGATATTAACTCGGATGAAACGGAATCTGTATGGGTAGAAATGAGAAATAGCAAGGGGAGAAAAACGTTAGTGGGTGTGATATATAGGCCTCCAAATAGTAATATGGAGGTGAGGGAAGGCATAAAAAGGGAAATTAGAGAAGCGTGCGATAAGAGCACAGCTGTCATCATGGGTGACTTTAATTTACATATTGATTGGACTACCCAAATTAGTAATAATTCTGAGGAGGAGGAATTCCTGGAATGTTTTCGGGACGGTTATCTGGACCAATATGTCGAGGAGCCAACTCGAGATCAGGCCATTTTAGACTGGGTATTGTGCAATGAGAAGGGACTTATCAGCAATCTTCTTGTACGAGGCCCCTTGGGTCAGAGCGATCATAATATGATCGAGCTCTCAGTCGAGATGGAGAGTGAGGAAATTGAATCAGAGACTAAGGTCCAGAACTTAAATAAAGGGAATTACGAGGGTATGAGACGGGAATTGGGTAAGATTGATTGGGTGGTGTTTCTGGGGGGATTGACAGTGGATAGACAATGGCAAGCATTCAAAGATAGAATGGAAGAATTCCAGAACATGTTTATACCGGTTTGGCATAAAAATAAACCTAAAAAGGTGACTCAACCGTGGATAACGAGGGAAATTAGGGACAGCATAAAATCAAAAAAAAGGGCATATCAACTGGCAAAAAAAAGCAGCAGACCGGAAGATTGGGGGCAGTACAGGATACAGCAAAAGAGGACAAAGGGATTAATCAGGAAGGGGAAAATAGAATACGAAAGTAAACTTGCAGCAAACATAAAGACAGACTGCAAAAGCTTTTATCGGTATATCAGGAGGAAAAGACTGGTAAAATCCCAAGTCGGTCCCTTGCAGTCCGATTCGGGAGAATATATAATGGAGAATAAGGAAATGGCAGACCAATTAAACTCATACTTTGGTTCTGTATTCACAAAGGAGGACACAAATAACCTCCCAGGAATATCGGCAAACATAGGGACTAATGAGAGGGAGGAGCTGACAGAAATTAGTATCTCTAGGGATATGGTGTTGGGTAAGTTGAGGGGACTGAAGGCCGACAAATCCCCGGGGCCTGATAAACTACATCCTAGGGTACTTAAGGAGGTGGCCCTGGAGATAGCAGATGCTCTAAGGATCATCTTCCGGAACTCCATTGACTCGGGAACAGTACCCGTGGATTGGAGGGTAGCTAATGTTACCCCAATATTTAAAAAGGGGGGTAGAGAGAAAGCAGGGAATTATAGACCAGTAAGCCTTACATCGGTTGTGGGCAGAATGCTAGAGTCCATTATTAAGGATAAAATAGCGGAGCACTTGACAAATGGGGAAAGGATCGGACAGAGTCAACATGGATTTACAAAGGGTAAATCGTGTTTGACTAATCTGCTGGAATTTTTTGAGGAAGTAACTGGTAAAATAGATGGGGGAGAGCCAGTGGATGTGGTGTACCTTGACTTCCAGAAAGCCTTCGATAAGGTTCCACACAAAAGATTATCATGCAAAATTAAGGCACATGGGATTGGGGGCAAAGTATTAACGTGGATAGAGAACTGGCTGGCGGATAGAAAACAGAGAGTTGGAATAAACGGCTCGTTTTCGGAGTGGCAGGCAGTGACCAGCGGGGTGCCGCAAGGATCTGTCCTGGGACCCCAGCTGTTCACAATATATATAAATGATCTGGATCAGGGAATTGGATGCAATATTTCCAAATTCGCTGACGACACTAAACTAGGAGGAGGGGTGGGCTCTGATGAGGATGTCAGGAGGCTACAGTGCGATTTGGACAGGTTGGGGGAATGGGCGGATACGTGGCAGATGCACTATAATGTGGATAAATGCGAGGTTATCCACTTTGGGGGTAAAAACAGGAGGGTAGATTATTATCTAAATGGCAATAGATTGGGAGATGGGGAAGTGCAGAGGGACCTGGGTGTTCTTGTGCACCAGTCACTGAAGGAGAGCATGCAGGTGCAACAGGCGATTAAGAAGGCAAATGGTATGTTGGCCTTCATATCAAGGGGGTTCGAGTATAGGAATAGGGATACCTTACTACAGCTGTACAAGGTGCTGGTGAGACCGCATCTGGAGTATTGTGTACAGTTTTGGTCGCCCCATCTGCGGAAGGATGTTCTTGCCATGGAAAGAGTGCAACGGCGATTCACCAGGCTGATACCTGGAATGGCGGGAATGACCTACGAAGAGAGATTAAATAGTTTGTGCTTGTACTCACTGGAGTTTAGAAGATTGAGAGGGGATCTCATCGAAACATATAAAATTATGGCAGGCCTGGACAGGCTGAATTCAGAGAGAATGTTTCCAATGGCCGGGGAGCACAGAACCAGGGGCCACAGTCTAAAAATAGCGGGCAAATCATTTAAAACAGAGATGAGGAAGAATTTCTTCACTCAAAGAGTGGTGAGCCTGTGGAATTCCCTGCCACAGAGGGCTGCGAAGGCTAATTCAATAAATATTTTCAAGAGAGAATTGGATATATTTCTGAAGGCTAAGGGGATTAAGGGTTACGGAGAAAAGGCGGGGACGGGGTACTGAACTGGTAAGATCAGCTATGATCTCAGACGAAGATCAGCCATGATCTCATTGAATGGCGGAGCAGGCTCGAAGGGCCGAATGGCCTACTCCTGTTCCTATCTCTATGTTTCTATGTTTCTTTTAAACAGATCTAAATGCCATTTGCTTCCTTTTGTATGGTCCAGTTGGATATCATACCTTCATTTTTCTTTTAAGCCAAGTCACATTGACAAGAAAACACAACAGGACATGAGTTTTGAAAAGGATCCTGACGTTGACACTTTGTTTATAGTACTTCTCCTTTCCAAATATTTGATGATAATTATTATTACAATGTTCCAGATTGTTGGCAATGTTTTAAGAGTATTATGACATCGTGACATCCTGTCCAGTTGCTGTATTGTTAATTTACATGCTTGGCTTAAATACAAACTGAGAGAAAACTGGTTAAGACCAGTCATACCACCCATCCACCTTTTAATTATTGCAGTGGAATGTTTATCATTTGATAAACATTTCTCAGCAAAATATAAAACAAATTCAAAATCCCTTTATTTACTCTAAGCTGGCAACCACGATTTAAGGTATTCTTTCTCGCCTCTCAGTCAGGCGGTTGTGGGTTCAAAGTCCCACTCCAGAGACTTGAGCACAAGAATCTAGGCTGACGCTCCCAGTGCAGTGCTGAGGGAGTGCTGCACTGTCAGAGGTGCCGTCTTTCGGATGAGACATTAAACCGAGGCCCCGTCTGCTCTCTCAGGTGGACGTAAAAGATCCCGTGGCACTATTTCGAAGAAGAGCAGGGGAGTTCTCCTGGCCAATATTTATCCCTCAATCAATATCACTAAAAAACAGATTATCTGGTCATTATCACATTGTTGTTTGTGGGAGCTTGCTGTGCACAGATTGGCTGCCGAGTTTCCTACATTACAACAGTGACTACACTTCTAAAGTACTTCATTGGCTGTAAAGTGCTTTGGGATGTCCTGAGGGTGTGACAGGCCCTTTCTTATAACCTTGAACAGGAGATGAACCTTGGTTAGACCACACTTAGAGTACTGTGAACAGTTCTGGTCTCCATATTATAAAAAGGATATAGAGGGTATAGAAGAAGTGCAAAAACGATTTACTAGGATGATGCCAGAGCTGAGAGATTATAGGCTTAGGCTTTTCTCTAGAAAAGAGAAGGCTGAGGGGTGACCTGATAGAGGTCTTCAAGGTTATGAAAGGATTTGATAGGGCAGACGTGGAGAAGATGTTTCCACTTGCGTAGCAGACAAACACTAGGGGCCATCAATATAAGATAGTCACTAACAAATCCTATGGGGAATTCAGTAGAAAGTTCTTTACCCAGAGAGTGGTGAAAATGTGGAACTCGCTACCACAGGGAGTGATTGAGGTGAATAGCACAGATACATTTAAGGGGAAGCTGGATAAACACATGAGGGAGAAAGGAATAGAAGGATATGTTGATGGGGTGAGATGAAGAGGGGTGGGAGGAGGCTCGTGTGGAGCATAAACATCGACATGGACCAGTTGGGCTGAATGGCCTGTTTCTGTGCTGTAAATACTGTGTGAAACTTTGTAAGCATGGACTTGGGGAGCCTTTTATTTTTCTGAAGACACGTGCTTTCCAGCTTTGTTCTCACATAAGGGTAGATTATGGAGGATTATTTTAAATTTATTCTGGGGATCTGGGCGTCGCTGGCAAGGCCAGCATTTATTGCCCATCCCTAGTTGCCCTTGAGAAGGTGGTGGTGAGCCGCCTTCTTGAACTGCTGCAGTCCGTGTGGTGAAGGTACTCCCACAGTGCTGTTAGGGAGGGTGTTCCAGGATTTTGACCCAGCGACGATGAAGGAACGGCCGATATATTTCCAAGTCTCCAGTCCTCTCCCCCTTTCCTTTCAAACTTGCCGATGTCCTGGAGCGTGGCCCTCGGCCCTGCACCTACGTTTCTCAAATGAAAGAAATGCTCGCATCAGCCGAGATGAAAATGTGTGAATAACAAGGGTGGACGTCCATTTGCAACCGTGTCAGAACTTAAGCGTTGAGTATTACTTAGAGAACGAGGCTGGACTGTTAAGTGCAAAAACAAGGAATACTATAGGGGTGATTTTCATTCAGAAGTTGGGAAGGAGGCGGGACTACAACTTTCGGGGTCGTAGTCCCGCCTCCATCGAGATGCGGCCAATCCACGAGATTTTAACTTGATTGATCTTGTTGAGCCCGCCCAGCGGGCCACCCGGCAACAGGTGACATCACAGACTGAAATTTCATCTGTCAAGACGTTTTGACAGATGAAATATCAGTGTTTCACAGCTGTTTGAAGCTGTCAAACACTGACAGTCTTACTTCTAACCTGAGTCCTTCTACACAGACTCAGTTAGAAATCTCACCGGCACAGAAAGCTGCAGGCTGTCACTTTTGACAGATCGCAGCCATTCTGCTTTCTGTGCCGGTTAGACGATGGGCTCCCGAAACCTAGAGGAAGGAAGGCTGAAAAGGTAAGTACAGGAAATTTAAACTTCTTTAATCACTTTAGACACACCAAACACACTTACCTTTGCACTCATGCACCCATCACTCACCTGAACACCGACATCGCGACCCCTCCAAGTCCTTCAACCCGATGGCCCGACTCCTCCAACTTGGCGTGGTTTGGAGCTGTCGGGAATCCCACACTTCAAGCTTTAAAATAGGGATTAGGCTAAAAACTGCCTGTTAACTACCTGTTAACAGGCAGTTAATTGGCACTAATCCCTTCCCACCTCGGGTAGGCGGGTCCCAGTGTGGGGCGGGTACCCGTCTCCTTTGAAACTGGCATGGAGGCGGGTTGGGGGCGGGATGGTGTCGAGACCCCTAAATTTGGGACTTTAACCCCCCGCACGCCTCCAATCCTGACTCCACGGGTCAATGAAAATCGACCCCTATATCTTTCAGTCGATCTCCAGTCTCTTCCTGCTATTCAACGATGATGCACACTGTCAAATGTTGGAGAGGCATCCGAATAATTAGAATATCATCCACCCTGAAAGGATTCTTTCAACTTAATTTCAAAATAAGAAGGAGCAAATATGCCATTTTAATCTAACTGAGCACCTACTTGGGCATTACTGCTTGACCTGGTCTGGGCCTGAGATACGTGAAATTCTTTCTACTTAAGGAGGTTCATCAAACTATTCTCCCTGCTGAATGCATGTAGCTCACTCGATAAAATCTTCAAATAGCCTGAGGCTACAGAGCTGGTTCCTTCAGGGACCATGCTTCCATTTTAAGCGACGTTCCAATTTTTCCCATCGACCCCCACCCCCAAGCAGCTCCTCCCTCCAACATTTCTTTGCTTTGTGTTGAAGATATATTCACAAGCCAACAATACACTTAACTCTTTGAGGAGCATCCTTGTACCTAAGTGATGCCAACTCTGGCTGGACGTATTCCTGGACGTTTCATCACGCGACCTCCCGCCTCCGCCATTGGTCGCCTGACACGCCCACCCTCTCAGTGCCCCGCCTTCCCACGGCCGGTTGAGTAGTGAACAGACTCTTCATTAGGCGATAGAGTGATTCTCAACGTCAGCCGTGGCTCAGCGGGCAGCGCTCTCACCTCTGAGTCAGGAGGTTGTGGGTTCGCCATTTCACCAGTCTACCTACGTCCTCCTAAAGTCTGTTATTACCCTCCTCACTGTTTACTACACTTCCAAGTTCACGTCATCTGCAAACTTTGAAATGATGCCCTATACACCCAGGTCCAGGTCATTAATATATGTCAAAAAGGTCCCAACACCGAGCCCTGGGGAACACCAATGTATGCTTCTCTCCAGTCTGAAAAACAACCGTTCACCACTACTCTCTGCTTTCTATCCCTTAGCCAATTTTGTATCCACACTGTCGTTGTCCCTTTAATCCCATTGGCTGTAATTTTGCTACCAAGTCTATCATGTGGTACTTTGTCAAACGCTTTTTTACAGTCCATATAACACATCAACCGCACTATCTTCATCAACCCTTATTTCCCTCAGTAACCTAGGATGCATCCTATCCCATTGGGTGACGTTTCTACTTTGAAGACTGCCAACCTTTTAAGTACCTCCTTTATCTATTTTTATCCTATCCAATATCACAACTGGCTCCTCCTTTACTGCTCATTGGCAACATCCTCTTATCAGGTGAAGACAGAGGCCAAGTACTTCATTTAGTACCTCAGCCATGCCTCTGCCGTCATAAGAATATTTCCTTTTTGGTCCATAACCAGATAAAGAGGTTTCTCCTGAATTCCCTATTGGATCCTATTGGATTTATTAGTGACTATCTTACATTTGTGACCCCAACTCTTGCTCCTCCCCCACAAGTTGAAACATCTTCTCTACGTCTACCCTATTGAACCCCTTCGTAATTTAAAGACCTCTATCAGGTCATCCCTCCGCCTTCTCTTTTCTAGAGAAAAGAGCCCCAGCCTGTTCAATCTTTCCAGGTAGTTATAACCTTTATTCTCTATATATATAAGACCTCTTCTGTCTGTCTGTCTGTCTGTCCGTCGTTCTCTATACATTTGAAAGTTATAGAGCGTACCGATGCTGCGTCACGTCAAAAGAAAGCTTACTTTACGGA